>NC_134363.1:56103562-56161062 GCF_048569485.1 Anomaloglossus baeobatrachus | reverse complement strand
CATTGTCCTTTGAACATTTTCAGAGTCTTTTGTTAAGGGTACAGAGGTAACTGGTCTTCTAGGCAACGAGTGCAGTATTTACAAGCTCTTGGGAATACAGTTTGTAAGTGCTGCTCTGACGCTTCAAAGCTCCTGAGCTCCTTCAATGCGGAAAAGGCAAATCTACCTGAGCTTGAAACATCAGTTGGCACACAACCAATACATTGGCCCAAAATGCAAGCAGGAACACGCTCATGATCTGGTCTCCACAACAATCCTTTAAGGAATGTTTCTTAAATTTTGTTACCAACATTACAGCTAATCCTTGATCACAGACTTCTACAGGGGTGCATATACTACATTCAGACCCATATTATTCCACCTGATATGACATGTTCATGTTTCATCTGTCGCGGGTGGAGGAGGAGACGCTGCGCTCTCCCACTGCTCGGGTCCGGCTGCCGCTGCGGCTGCGGCCTCTGCTGCTCGGTGGCTCGAGCGATGGGCCGGATCCAGGGGACTCGAGCGGCGCTCCTCGCCCCCGAGAGTGAAAAGGGGATTGGTTTTGGGGTTTTATTGTTGTCCGTAAGGCCACCCACGGTTGAGGTGATTGTGTGGACACCACCGCTGCTCAGTATGGGGATCCCGGGAGCGGTGACAGGAAGCAGCAGAGTTGTTAGTTCTCCCCTCCGTGGGTAGGGGTTGGTTGTCCCGGGGCCCAGTGATGGGGTGGAGGATGAGGGATGACAGGCCAGGTGCGGGGCCTGGTGAGGTGCAGGGTCGCGGGGGCAGCGCTGTGCCGCACGGCACGGTGGTACTCACTCAGCCTGAGACGTTGACACAGTTCTCGGTAAAACACACGGCTGGAAAGACGGTTCCCACGGACGGCTGCTGTTGCTTTTCCCCGGTAGTTGGCGGTGACGGTCTCTGTCCCTGCACCTAGTGTAACTGTTGGTAGTGATGGATTCCCACCGGTTACCCGCTCCCCGACTTGGATATGGGCCGGAGGAGCCCCTCTTTTGCCCGCAGGCGCTGGTCCTGAGAAACTGGTGCCTTGGCGGTGGCAGTGTCTCTCTCCAACGGTTGGACTGTTGCCTTCAATCGGGACTTAGTTGTTGGGAGACCCGGAGGTCCCCTTCACTGACGGATTTGGCAAATTCACAGCGACTCCTAGCCTTGCCGGGATCCGAAAGGCCCCTGCCAATGGTGCTGGCTTCTCTTCGTATACCGTTCCGGTACCGCCGGGCCACCACCCGTCCACGGTCCTTTCGGCAACCTCCGATCAGCCTCTCCTGCAGACGGTCACCACCGTCTGCTAACCTTGCTGTCTCAGTCTGGGGCACACACCCGGACCAACTTCAGGCTTTCAACTGTCACTTTCTCTTCCACCTTAACTCCTCTCTCTTGCTCCTCTACCACTTCACTCCAACTCCTAAACTCATCTCATTGTTCTGCCTGGTTTTCCCGCCTCCAGGACTGTGAACTCCTCGGTGGGCGGAGCCAACCGCCTGGCCCACCCCCTGGTGTGGACATCAGCCCCTGGAGGAAGGATACAAGGATTTCTGGTGTAGCTTCGGTGTACCTATCCGGGGTGTAGGGTGTGGTGGTGTCATGACCTGTGACCCCTGGCTTGCCCAGGGCGTCACATTCCCCCTTAGCAAAATGCAGACCGTCCGCGGTTTTATTTTTCTGGAAAAGATAAAGCATAATACAAATAAAATAACATCATCCCACAACGGGAGGCACTTTTCTTAAACGTTGCAAAAACGTTTTTTAACGGTTGCGGCTGCCGCTCTCTCCCACCCAAGTAACCTGGCCCTGATACTGCCCCTAAGAAACAGGCAGCACCCCTTGACCCCAGTTCTGAACCAAGTCACCCGAGCGGGATCTGTCCTTCCCCTCCAGAGGGTAGCCACCGGTTCCGGTGGTGGCTGGGCCCCAGCCTGCTCCACTGCGGGCCCTCCCTCCAACCTGCCTCTCCGGAGGCGGTAACGGTAAGCTGCAACAACAACATTTTTTACAAGCCACTAACGTTTGTGGTTGCCCTGCAAGTTCTCGGGCCTGTCCATAGGAGTTCCTATGCAAACTTGTAAAAGGGGTCCCAACGGGGACCAGTTGCCGGCTACGACCGGTTCAATCACGGTTGCTCACAATCAGGTGAGACTTCGGTGATCATTTTCATTTTCTCATAAACTTGCAAACTTTTTAAACACACACTGGTGGTCCCAACGGGGACGGTGCAACGGTGCTCCGCTGCCCTTACTCTGAGTCCTCGACATCAGCTGAGGGAGGGGGTGCGGCGCTCACACGGGCCTCCTGGCTGCCCCTTAACTTGGCATCCAGCTGAAACCACCCCCTCTCCCCGCAGTGCCGGGTGTACTGTACAAGGTCCCCTGACATCAAGTTGCGGCCTGGGTGCTCTTCGGGCAGGTGAGCATTCACATCCTGCCGGGCTATAAACACTTCGGCCTCCAGGCCCGGTTCATAAATGAATCCATAGCCCCGGTGGACATCAAACCGCCTCACCTGCCCCTCGTACAACGGTCCCCGGACACGGAAGGTCGCTTGTCTCAGGCTCTCTTTCTCCCGTATCGTACGGGCCACCATCTCCGCCTTCCTTCTTTCTCTCTCCTCAATTTCCAGGCCCAGCGGTACCGGCTCCCTGTCCCAGTACGGCGCTGTTGCGAGCTCCGGCGCACGGGTCGGGCCCCGCGAGACCTCTGGGACACTGGCCACTACTGTTGATCTGGGCGGCAGGTCCCGCGGTGACTTGGCCTTGGACGCCACCTTGCAGCGGCAACCCGGCGCAACCTCAGACGAGGTGTGGGGGATGGGCACAGGGGCTTTCCTCTGCTGGGCCTTCGGCACGGAGCGGACTGTCGGCTCCGGCTTGGGGGGTTTCTCGGGGTACGCCTCCGGTTCTGACTTCGGGGCTTTCCACGGCAGCACCTCCGGTCGGCTACGGGCTCCGGCTACAGGTCGGTCCGCCTGGGCGGACATGCTGGGTATCGCTACCGGTTGCGGTGGTAGCAGGCCTAGTGGCAGGGTCACGGCTTCTGGGATGGGTGGCGAGGGAGGTAGCAGGGCGAGAGGGTTTAGACCGGGTCCCGCAGCCGCGATGACCGGCCCTTCAAGGGCATCGGGGCGTGGGTCACTCACCCTCCCTTCCGCAGCTTCCTCCTCGCGTCTCCGCACGGTCACTATGACATCCGCCATGTCGGTCTCCCACTCCTCCATGAGGAGCTGCATTTTGACCTGCAGCCTCTGGTAGAGCTGCGCGGTCCGGATCTCCACCCACGCCGCGGTTCCCGGCGCGGGGGCTACAGTGCTTCGGGACGGCATCCACATGTTGCTGGCGGCTTCTCCCAGGAACAAGATGGCTGCAGAGTCCTGGCGTCCCTGCCTTTATAGCCGCGGCTACATGCGACCAGTCGCCATTTCGTCCCCCTTAGCCTCTTTTCGGCCCCTCCTCTATCGGGGCGGGGTTTTGGCCTTCGCGCCTCCACTACTCGAGGAGACACTCGAGCGGGAACTCTTCGCGCCAAAGATGGCGGCTTCTGAAATTTTCTGGCCGGACACCTCCGGCGGTAACAAGGCGCACCTCTACCCAACGGCAGAGCGGTAAGATCCTGTTTGTGACGCCAAGTTGTCGCAGGCGGAGGAGGGGACGCTGCGCTCTCCCACTGCTCGGGTCCGGCTGCCGCTGCGGCTGCGGCCTCTGCTGCTTGGTGGCTCGAGCGATGGGCCGGATCCCGGGGACTCGAGCAGTGCTCCTCGCCCGTGAGTGAAAAGGGGATTGGTTTTGGGGTTTTATTGTTGTCCGTGACGCCACCCACGGTTGTGGTGATTGTGTGGACACCACCGCTGCTCTGTATGGGGATCCCGGGAGCGGTGACAGTGAGCAGCAGAGTTGTTAGTTCTCCCCTCCGTGGGTAGGGGTTGGTTGTCCCGGGGCCCAGTGATGGGGTAGAGGATGAGGGATGACAGGCCAGGTGCGGGGCCTGGTGAGGTGCAGGGTCTCGGGGGCAGCGCTGTGCCGCACGGCACAGTGGTACTCACTCAGCCTGAGACGTTGACACAGTTCTTGGTAAAACACACGGCTGGAAAGACGATTCCCACGGACGGCTGCTGTTGCTTTTTCCCGGTAGTTGGCGGTGACGGTCTCTGTCCCTGCACCCAGTGTAACTAGTGGTAGCGATGGATTCCCACCGGTTACCCGCTCCCCGACTTGGATATGGGCCGGAGGAGCCACCCTTTTGCCCGCAGGCGCTAGCCCTGAGAAACTGGTGCCTTGGCGGTGTCTCTCTCCAACGGTTGGACTGTTGCCTTCAATCGGGACTTAGTTGTTGGGAGACCCGGAGGTCCCCTTCACTGACGGATTTGGCAAATTCACGGCGACTCCTAGCCTTGCCGGGATCCGAAAGGCCCCTGCCAATGGTGCTGGCTTCTCTTCGTATACCGTTCCGGTACCTCAGGGCCACCACCCATCCACGGTCCTTTCGGCAACCTCCGATCAGCCTCTCCTGCAGATGGTCACCACCGTCTGCTAACCTTGCTGTCTCAGTCCGGGGCACACACCCGGACCAACTTCAGGCTTTCAACTGTCACTTTCTCTTCCACCTTAACTCCTCTCTCTTGCTCCTCTACCACTTCACTCCAACTCCTAAACTCATCTCACTGTTCTGCCTGGTTTTCCCGCCTCCAGGACTGTGAACTCCTCGGTGGGCGGAGCCAACCGCCTGGCCCACCCCTTGGTGTGGACATCAGCCCCTGGAGGAAGGCAACAAGGATTTCTGGTGTAGCTTCGGTGTACCTATCCGGGGTGTGGGGTGTAGGGTGTGGTGGTGTCATGACCTGTGACCCCTGGCTTGCCCAGGGCATCACACATCCACTTACCAATTATTGTCTATGCGCATGTTCACATGTCCATGTTCTATCCACTGCTCCTTCACCTGACATAGTCAGTCTGTGTGTATGGCTGCAGGTGAGGTGTGTGTCCCTTACTGTTTTTTTCAGGCCGGTGTCCATTGTCTTGCTATCAGTCCTCGTCGTAGACAAAGTAGTGAAACATGTGACACTGGCGTTCTCTTGGCAAACCAAATTTGAACAGTTTATTCCTTTCACCGCTATGACAGACATGGTCTCAACTTCTCATGGTTCTGCTGTTACTGTATATTGGGATACTCTCTCTTGATCTATCCCCATTATCTTGGATCTCGTCCTCAAGCTGCTGGTCTGTGTCTCCATTCTCCCACTTCTCTTCTCTCTGTGTCCGCTTCTGGGCTCTACGGCTGTCTAACTGTATGATTTCCCTGAGCCCGCCGGGGCGAGCTGTAGGCTCAAGATCTCTCGAGGCTACCTCAGGGTTCCCTGAATGGCCCTGACACCATAGCCATGTCTTCTCTTACTCAAACCCTATTCAGAATTTGCACCTCAAGAGGACTGAACCACTACCCAACCCACTTGCCACCTGTCTCTCCTCTACTAGGTTCAACCCTATCTTATCTAACATCTACCCTACCACTGCTCCTGTCTGACCGCTAGATGGCGTTGGCCGCTACATGGTTCTGGGGGGGCCCACACTTCCCTAACAGCAGTACATCTTATCACATACAATTATAATATTCAACAATATAAGCAATATGCTTAGAATAAAACACAAGAGAATAGCATAAACAGCATGGAGACGCGACCACCTCCTACACCACCGTTGGGTGTACCAGTGAATAGTGTACGGAACTTGGATTCAGACTGAGTTTATTCATCCTGCCTCATTGCTTTCTTTGCGTTCTTGTCCTCTTCCGCTGTGCGACCACGGACCACACTGATACCACTATGGTTACTTCATTTCCTTCCTAGCAGTATCTGCTAGTGTTATTTGTGTGACAATCCCGACAGTGAGAGTGTATAAAACACAGCTGTGCCCCTTGTGACACAGACAATCCCGAATACACAGAACTATAGTGCAATCATATAAACATGTTGTGCAAGAAGGAATGGGAAAATTTTGGATTGCATGTTACTATTCCTTAGAATAGCCTGAGATTCTGAGTAGCCATTATACTACATATCCCAGCAACTATTACAATCACTGGTCTACGATATTAACCAACTGGTTAGAGCCAAGTTTTCATGTTCCTTCAATGAGAAGAGAAGACGCTGCTACCAATCACCCCCGGCAGCGGTTTATCTCTCCTGAGAACAAAAGGATCGGAAGTTTAAATTCAAACTGCCCAACTGTTATCTCCCCCAACATATGACAGTTGGGAGGACTCCATAAAAATCCAGTAGTTGACTTATCCTTCTAAAATCAGAAGGTATGGATAACTAATCTAATCAGTTGACTTTAGTTTTCTATTGCATCTGTGTCACTGTGGGATGTGTCAGTGGTGACAGATAGTGTTGTCTATAGTGTTCAGTGGGGTTGACGAAGAGCTCATCCCACCTGTTCCCTATTTAGAGCCTAGCACTTGGGATATCTAGGATCAGGTATCCGGCTCGGCGCATAAGTGAGGAACCTATCTATGGTGGTGAGGGACTTCAAGGACCAGCGGTAGGTTTGGTCAGGGGTCACCATCTTCCTTTTCCCTAGAAACAGGGTTTCCATTCCCTTCTATTTTGCCATTCGCTTGGTACTTCCCCGTACCAAGCGTGACAAGGTGTAGTTTTATTTTCTCATCCATAAACTACTGAATATGTTATCTGCTAAATTGAAACAGTCTTCCACTGACCTGTCATTGAGTTGATGAAATAACTTATCCCTTTGTCAAAAAGATCCTGTTACATCTGAGTCTGAGCCTTGACCTCAATTCCTTGATGAACACAGATAAAAAGTGCCTGTTTAATATCTCAGCCTTTTCTTTCTCCTCTAGAATTATCTTGTTATAATCTTTTAAGGGACTGATACCATCCATAGTAGTAGCAGTAAATCTAACTCACCATTATTGTTATCACATTCTGTTCAGAGCCAAGACACAGGCTCTGCCATGGCCTGATTATTAAGGGTGGATACACACCAGAAGCACATTGATGCATATGTTACAATTGCAGTTTCCTTATAAATATTTGATGTCCCGTGTACAAGAATTTTTCTAGTAATTAAGGAGAAGTTGTTCATTTGAGCTGTACCATCCTATTTTACTCACTGATACCATCCATTGTTTTCTTTTTCGCATTGATAGCAATATTATGTATTAACTTTATAGAAAGGGCACTGTATCTATCATGTGTAAATGGATCTATTTTATGTGTGTTTTGAGTCTGCATATGTAAAACCTTTTCCTGTAACCCACTTGTGATGAAGGCCTATGTACACCCCAGATTCTATCTGCTAAGGGCTCACCTTCTCTAACCGTAGATCTGGGTGAGCAGCATGGACTTAGAGATGACTCTTGGATTAAGAAAGATCAGGTCAGTAGCGTATATAGGGTGACAAACAAGTGGAGGAGTTATCACAGATGAAGCAGAATTATGTCTTCAGTTACACATCAGAACAGTAACAGTTTAGAAAACAGGTATCTTCCAGCAGGGATGCAGTTAATCACAGGACTACAGCATGGTATTTTACTGCGCTGCAATGGTTAACCACAGGACTACCACAAATAGAGAAGGGAATAAAGACTAGTGCTACCCTATATTAGGATGTGACTGCACCTTTATTGCAGTCATTCTGGGAGAAGAGCAAACGCATGAGAACTGATAAAAGCCTCCCTCATTGCTGATCCAATAACAGATGGAGTCCGTCACATATATAACTATTGTTAGTGCCAGTGACATTTTTGTTTAACAAATCTTATAAACAAACATCACATTTTTATGCAAAATTAACATTTCTTTTTACAGATGTTTGTAATTCAGATACAGATCAGCTGGATCCCCCATACATAGAATAACACATTATGGAGAGCTGTATATAATAATTTGGGCTTGGGAAACTGCTGTCATTTGGTCGGAGCCAGAGAAGATAGATCGGCAGTTTTTATTGTTTGGCTTTACATAAAAGTTTATTTTTTTTTATTTATTCTTTATTATAATCTTTATAATAATAAAGTGAATAACAGCCAAAATTCTGTACATTAAATAGCCCAAATAAAGCAAAAAATTGTCTACTTTTCAATGGCCAAAAGATAAATCATAGGTCACTTATACATTTAGCACATAGGGAGGTACTGGACTTTCAGGTATTACCTAGACTGGCAGCAGACACTAGTTCAGTAACACAGGAACTGCAAATAGGGATATGGAAGGCAAATGTGATGCTTGTGTGGGGATATTGACGTGTCCACAGGGTTTAGGGGGGCTACTTGTTACCGGGCCGGTGTCGATTCGGGTTGTCACAGCGGCCTGGCCCAGTTCCATGACCCCGTCAGTGTCAATGGGGATGGGGATGACGGGAGTAGTTATTTGTGATGCCACCTGTGGTTTGCAGCTAATATGGGAGCCGCCGCTGCGGGTGCTTTCTCTTCTGGGGCAGATGGTGACGCAGCTCGGGTGTTGCAGCTCTTCACAGGAGCTAGGCCCCAGGGAGGATGGTTGGAGTAGTAGTCACCTATGGTGCAGGTGCGCGATGATGGGACCGCCGGCAATGATGGGATGACACAGAGGGTGCAGTTCAAGTACTTTACTCACTGAAATCACACCGCCTTTGGAGTGCCGTGTCATGCTGTGATGGGCCTCAGCTGATCTCGGATAGTTCGGAGATCAAAACCGGCGTTTCCCCCTGTGTGTCCTTTCCAGTGGTCTTCCCTCCACCCCAGCTCCTGGTCCGTGGAATGGGTCACATGTGCCTGCTGCACTCCCCACGAGCCTAGGGATCCCCCTTCTTCCTAAGAACCCAGGTCGAGCCTCCAGCTCCAGACCACGGGCTCCTTTCTTGCTTGTCACTTCTGACTGACGTCTCTTCCTGAGTCCTACCTGGTGCGGACCGCTGCCTGGTGCTAACTCCATAAAGTGTGAGATGGCTCCTAACTTTCCCTGCAGATTCCCCGCCTCCCGGGTTGCTGAACTAGTGGGCAAGAGGTCCCATACCTCATGATGGCCACCCCTGGCACCTACCCTAGCCCAGTCCCAGTGGAAGGGCTCCCGTGTTATGTGTTGAATGTGTTGTGGTGGTTGTTTACCAGTGATGACCTCTTCCGTATCCGAGATGAATACTGCAGCTTGGGTGAGGTGCGGTTCCCTGTGGTGCCTGAAGCCGAAGGGGCGCCACAATATCATACTCTTTGATAGAACTGTGACAAAACTTTGTGCGTGTGGACTTTGTGTTGTGGGACCATTGTACTCTGTGGGGGGGACTTTGGGGCCATAGGGATATGATATTGTGTGTTGGGACTGTGGTGTGATCATACTGTGTGGGGGGCTATAGGGGCATCATGTTGTGTTAGGTGGACTTAGGGAATATCATGCTGTGTGGGGAGCCTTTTGGAAAATTATACTGTGCATGGGAGGCTATGTGGACAGCATACTGTATGTAGAGGGAATGTACTTTGGGGGTATCATACTGTGTGTGTAAAGAAGTGGGGATATTGTGTGTGGGCGTAAATGTACTGTGTGAATGTATTAGGAGTAGCATCATACTGTGTGTGGGAAGACTGTGGCGGCATCATACCACTTTTTTGGTGGGCACTGTGGGGGACTATGAAAGGGGTATCATACTGTGTTTTGGGACTTTGGGAGCATAACACGGTGTATGAGGAGACTGTGGTGAGCATAATTTTATGTAGGGTAGTTGTGGAGGTATTGTACTATATGAGAAAATGTACTGTGCTGCATAATATTGTGTATGGAAGGCCACTGTGAGTATTACACTTTGTTTTAAGCCATCACACTGTGTGAGTACAGTCATATTGTGTGTTGGGACTGTGGTGTGATTATACTGTGTGGGGGACTGTGGGGGCATTATGCTGTGTGGGATGGTCTGGGGGGATGTTGTTAGGGCCAGGTGGACGGGCAGACCCAGGAGGTGGATCCACTGGACCGAACTCCTTGATGATGGTAAGGGGTCCGGTAGCTGGAGCACTACAGGTAGCAGGACAGTCCGTGCACACGAGTATAATGGAGAAGTCCCTGGGACCACGGAGTCACTGATGGTAGTCCGGGTGACGGAGCTCAGGTTCGGAAGCCGAGATGATGTCAGGCGGAGTCCGGAACCGTTGGAGCGAGATGACGGGTCACCGCAGGGATCAGAGATGGTACGGACTGTCAGGATGGCAGATAGACAGCGTTCGGGGTTCGGGATTCGGCAGAACCGGATGGCAAGGCAGGATCGGCTCTAGAAGAGAGAGAGGTGAGTATCTCACAGGAACACAAGGAGACCTGACTCCTAGCTTGGGAAACACGAAGAACAGGCCCCGCCCACTTGGACACTAAACCCCTTTATACCCTGTACCTGTGTGCTTCATTTCCTGTCAGTGGACGCTGGCCCTTTAAGAAAGGGTCAATGACCGCGCGCGCGCCCTAATGCGCATGCGCGCGGCCCGGGTGCCAGAAGCCAGAGCAGGAAGCTGTGAGGAGGAAGCAGCAGAGCCGGGCTGGGGCTGGGAAGCCGACGGGCGCCGGGAGCGGGGACCAGGAGGCCTGGGAAGCGCGGGCAATGGAGGCTGGAGAGCGTGGAGCGTGGCAGGTGAGCCGGGGAGCAGAGCAGGGGACCTGCGGAGCGTGACAGTACCCCCCCCACGCCCCCCTCCCCGCAACCGGGACAGGAAGGCACGGATCAGAGGAGTGCCCACATTCTCCCGGGGCTCCCAGGACCTATCCTCAGGACCATACCCTGCCCAGTCCACCAGGAAGAACTGTCGACCCCGTACGGTCTTCATGGCCACGATATCCCTTACCGCATAGATGTCGTCATCGGCAATAGGAGGAGGAGCCGAACTGGCAGCAGCGGAGAAGGGACCAAGGACAACTGGCTTGAGCAGGGAGACGTGGAAGGAGTTGGGTATCCTCATCGTGAGCGGGAGCTGCAGCTTGTAGGCGACCTCATTGATCTTGCTGAGAACTTTAAACGGCCCGATGTAGCGAGGACCCAGCTTGTAGGATGGTAGCTTCAATCGGACGTACTTGGAAGCAAGCCAGACGAGATCTCCTGGAGAGAAACACGGAGGGTCCAGACGTCTCTTGTCTGCGTGTCTCTTCATCCGCAGGGAGGCACGTGCAAGGGACGCCTTAACCGAGTCCCAAATGGTTGTGAAGTCACGGGCTACAGCATCAGCAGCAGGGACATCCGAGGAAGAGGATACAGGCAATGGGACGGTAGGCTGAAGTCCGTAAACGACATGGAAGGGAGAGCTGGAGGAGGACTCACTGATGTGGTGATTATGGGAGAATTCAGCCCAAGGAAGAAGCGTGGACCAGTCGTCATGATGGGCGTTGACGTAGTGACGCAAGAAGGAGGTCAATATCTGATTGACCCGTTCCACTTGGCCGTTCGACTGAGGATGGTAGGCTGAAGAAAAGTCCAGAGTCACTCCCAGATGTTTGCAGAGAGCCCTCCAGAAGCGGGAGGTGAACTGAGTTCCTCTGTCGGACACAATGTGTGATGGAAAGCCATGCAAGCGGAAGATGTGATGTATATAGGCGTCCGCGAGTTCCTGGGCAGAGGGCAGTCCAGCCATAGGGACGAAATGAGCCATTTTAGAGAACCGATCCACCACGACCCATATGACTGTGTGTCCGGAGGACAATGGCAAGTCCGTAATAAAGTCCATCGCAATGTGTTGCCACGGAACTGAGGGTATAGGCAGAGGCAGAAGACGGCCATATGGCAGGTGTTTGGGCGTCTTGTTCCTGGCACAAGAGGAGCAGGCAGAGACAAAAGAGGCGACGTCCGTGCGAAGGGATGGCCACCAGTAATGACTTACAATCACACTCCAAGTTCTCTTCTGACCAGCATGACCGGCTGTTTTCGAGGCATGGCTCCAGTGTAACACTTTTCTCCTGTCAGTCTCAGAGACATAGGTCTTCCCGGGCGGTATCTGGGCCAGGGTGACAGGAGCCACTGGAATGATTTTACTAGGACAGATGATGGGTTGGGATGTCTCCTCCTCCTGCTCCTTGGGCATGAAAGACCTGGACAAGGCATCAGCGCGTACATTCTTGTCCGCGGGTCGGAAATGGAGCTGGAAGTCGAATCTGGCAAAGAACAAGGACCACCTGGCTTGCCGTGGGTTCAGTCGCTGAGCAGACCGCAGGTATTCCAGGTTCTTGTGGTCCGTGTAAATAATAACGGGGTACACTGCTCCTTCCAGAAGATAGCGCCATTCCTCCAGAGCCAGTTTGACTGCCAATAGCTCTCGGTCACCGATGGTGTAATTGCGTTCAGGCGCTGAGAAGCTCTTGGAGAAGAAACCGCAGGTCACCATCTTCCCGGAGGAGGACTTCTGCATGAGCACTGCTCCGGCTCCCGAGGAGGAGGCATCCACCTCCAAGGTGAACTGTCGGTTTAACTCCGGACGGTGGAGCACAGGGGAGGAAGCAAATGCCTGTTTCAGGGAGCCAAACGCGGCGTCGGCCGCAGGTGACCAGTCCTTTGGATTAGCCCCCTTCTTGGTCAAGGCGGAGAGAGGAGCAGTCAGAGCAGAGAAGTGAGGGATGAACTGGCGGTAATAGTTGGCGAATCCCAGAAAGCGTTGGATTGCCCTCAGTCCAGAAGGAGGAGGCCAGTTGAGAATGGAGGAGACCTTCTTTGGATCCATCTGCAGTCCGGTATCGGAGATGAGGTAACCCAGGAAGGGGAGAGAAGACTGCTCAAAGACACACTTCTCGTACTTGGCGTACAGACGATTCTCTCTCAGTCTTTGTAGAACCAGCTGCACGTTCTCTCTGTGGGTCTGGAGGTCCGGAGAGAAGACAAGGATATCATCCAGATACACCACCACACAGATGTAGAGAAGGTCCCGGAAAACGTCGTTCACCAATTCTTGAAAGACTGCTGGTGCGTTACACAGGCCGAAGGGCATCACGCAGTATTCATAGTGCCCATCGCGAGTATTGAACGCGGTCTTCCATTCGTCCCCAGAGCGGATACGGACCAGGTTGTAGGCACCCCGAAGATCCAACTTGGTGAACACACGAGCTCCTCTAAGCCGATCAAACAATTCGGGGATGAGCGGCAGGGGGTACTTGTTTTTCACGGTGATTTGGTTCAATCCCCGGTAGTCTATGCATGGGCGTAAGTCGCCTTCTTTCTTCTTAACGAAGAAGAAACCTGCTCCAGCAGGAGAGGAGGATCTCCGAATGAATCCCCTTGCCAGGCTCTCTGTGATGTAAGTAGACATGGCCCTTGTTTCGGCTGGAGACAGTGGATATATCCGTCCTCGAGGTGGTGTAGTTCCCGGGAGCAGGTCGATGGCACAATCGTAAGGACGATGTGGCGGAAGTACCTCTGACTCCTTTTTATCAAAGACGTCCGCGAAGGACCAATAGGCCAAGGGCAGTCCCGGTAGGGACTCTGGAACCGGAGGTCGCCGGATGGGTTGTATGGTCTTCAGACAGTTCTCATGGCAAGAAGAGCCCCATCGGGTGATTTCACCAGTGCCCCAGCTGACTGATGGTTCGTGTGTCCGTAACCAGGGAAGTCCCAGCAGGATTTGGTGGGACATGTGTGGGAGGACGTAGAGAGCGATGTTCTCGGTGTGCAGGGCACCGATACGCAATTCGACCGGCCTGGTGATCCAGGAGATGGTGTCAGAGAGGGGTCTCCCATCCACAGAGGCTATCACGAGGGGTTTGTCGAGTGGAGTAACAGGCACCTGGTACTTGTCCACCGTGGCCTGCTGGATGAAATTGCCTGCTGCCCCAGAATCGAGGTACGCCTCAGCCGTGAACCGCGTCTCTCCCGTTGTCACTTGCACAGTCCATGTAACCGGGTCTGAGAGAGTCCCAGCACCTAGGGTGGCCTCTCCTACCAACCCTAGGCTTTGGAGTTTCCCGGCCTCTCTGGACAGGAGCGTAGCAGGTGTGTGCCCTCTCCGCAGTAGAAGCAGAGGCCCTTGGTGAGCCGCTCTGCTCGACGTTGTTCAGACTGCCGCACACGGTCGATCTGCATGGGCTCGTGGACGGAGACACCAGATGCCGTTGACTGGAGTACGGCGGGCTTCTGCGGAGGAGAGGAATGCCGTACCGGACGTCTCTCACGGGACACCTCTTTGGATCGCTCCTGAAAGCGAATGTCCACTCGAGTCGCTAGGGTAATCAGGGCATCCAGGGTGGACGGTACGTCACGACCAGCCAGCTCATCTTTAATTCGACCCGAGAGTCCTTCCCAGAAGGCGGCGGTTAGGGCCTCGTTGTTCCACCCGAGTTCCGAAGCCAAGGTGCGAAAACGGATGGCGTATTGACCCACCGTCAGAGTCCCCTGACGTAACCGGAGAAGAGATGAGGCAGACGCGGAGGCGCGTCCGGGCTCGTCAAAGGTGCCACGAAAAGCCTGCAGGAACTCCTGGATGTTCTTGGTCACCGGATCCTCCCTTTCCCACAAGGGGTTCATCCACGCCAGTGCCTCACCCTCTAGATGGGACATGATGAAGGCGACCTTGGCTTGGTCGGAGGCAAACAAATGCGGCAGCTGCGTGAAATGGAGGGAGCATTGGTTTATGAATCCCCTGCAGGTCTTGGGATCTCCGGCGTACCGGGGTGGTGAGGCCAAACGAAGTCTGGAAGCATCCGAAGAGGCTGCCACGGGAGCTGGAGCCGTGGATTGACTAGTGGAAGCCCAAGATGCTGAAGATGTCACTGACGCTTGTAGCGTGTTCAGGCGGGCGTCCACAGAAGACATGAATTGCAGCATGCGGGTCTGAGTCTCACGCTGGTGTGAGAGTTCCTCCTGTAAGGCTGCTAGTGCTGCAGCGGGATCCATGGCCTGTTCTTACTGTTAGGGCCAGGTGGACGGGCAGACCCAGGAGGTGGATCCACTGGACCGAACTCCTTGATGATGGTAAGGGGTCCGGTAGCTGGAGCACTACAGGTAGCAGGACAGTCCGTGCACACGAGTATAATGGAGAAGTCCCTGGGACCACGGAGTCACTGATGGTAGTCCGGGTGACGGAGCTCAGGTTCGGAAGCCGAGATGATGTCAGGCGGAGTCCGGAACCGTTGGAGCGAGATGACGGGTCACCGCAGGGATCAGAGATGGTACGGACTGTCAGGATGGCAGATAGACAGCGTTAGGGGTTCGGGATTCGGCAGAACCGGATGGCAAGGCAGGATCGGCTCTAGAAGAGAGAGAGGTGAGTATCTCACAGGAACACAAGGAGACCTGACTCCTAGCTTGGGAAACACGAAGAACAGGCCCCACCCACTTGGACACTAAACCCCTTTATACCCTGTACCTGTGTGCTTCATTTCCTGTCAGTGGACGCTGGCCCTTTAAGAAAGGGTCAATGACCGCGCGCGCGCCCTAATGCGCATGCGCGCGGCCCGGGTGCCAGAAGCCAGAGCAGGAAGCTGTGAGGAGGAAGCAGCAGAGCCGGGCTGGGGCTGGGAAGCCGACGGGCGCCGGGAGCGGGGACCAGGAGGCCTGGGAAGCGCGGACAATGGAGGCTGGAGAGCGGGGAGCGTGGCAGGTGAGCCGGGGAGCAGAGCAGGGGACCCGGGGAGCGTGACAGATGTCATGTTGTGGAGGAGACTTTTAGAAAATCATACTGTGCATGGGAGGCTATTGGGTGGGAATGTAGTTTGGGGGCATCATGCTGTGTGTAAGGAAGTTGGGATATTATGTGTGGAGCTATCATATTCTATGTTGAGACTGTGGTGATATCATACTGTGTGGGGGACTGTAGGGCATCATGCTGTGTGGGGAGGACTGGGAGGACATCATGCTATCATGCTGTGGGGGGGCCTTTTAGAAAATAATACTGTGCATGGGAAGCTATAGGGAGAAAATGTACTTTGGGGGCATCATACTGTGTGTGTAAGGAAGTGGGGATGTTGTATGTTGGGGCATCATATTCTGTGCTGGGACTGTGGTGAGATCATACTGTGTGGGGGGATTGTGGGGGCATCATGCTGTGTGGGATAGTCTGGCGGGATGTCTAGCTGGAGCATCATAGTGTGTAAGGAAGTGGAGATATTGTGTGGGGGTATCATATTCTGTGTTTTGACTGTGGTGAGCTCATACTATGTGGGGGACTGTGGGGGCATCATATTCTGTGCTGGGACTGTGATGAGATCATACTGTGTGGGGGGACTGTGGGGGCATCATTCTGTGTGGGATAGTCTGGCGGGATGTCTAGCTGGAGCATCATAATCTGTGTAAGGAAGTGGAGATATTTTGTGGGGGCATCATATTCTGTGTTTGGACTGTGGTGAGCTCATACTGTGTGGGGGACTGTGGGGGCATCATATTCTGTGCTGGGACTCTGGTGAGATCAAAATGTGTGGGGGACCGTGGGGGCATCATGCTATGTGGGATGGTCTGTGGGGGATGTTATGCTGTGGGGGGAGCATTTTAGAAAATCATACTATGCATGGGAGGCTATGGGGTGGGAATGTACTTTGGGGGCATCATACTGTGTGTTTTGAAGTGGGGATATTGTGTTTGGGGGCAAATGTACTGTGAGGGAATGTATTGTGTGAGACATCATACTGTGTGTGGGAGGATTGTGGGGGCATCATACCATTTTTGTGGTGGGCCCTGTGGGGGACTATGTAAGGGGTATCATATTAAGTGGGAACACTAATGGCTTCACTAGGAGCAATATTTCTGTGTGGGTGTGTGATGCCCTGGCCTATCAGGTCGTCACAAGGGTGCCGTGCAATCTACCCTTCTGCATGGTACCCGCTCCTCCTTGGTTACGGGTCCTGTCCCTTTGGTGTTGCTAAGAACAGGTATACACAAATCCTGAGGAACACTTTGCACTTCACCCACTAAACACCCATTGGCAGCCTGAGGGGAATGGGGCCGCCCAGATGGAGGGATGGTAGAAGGAGGGCCAGAAGTGTCAGGAGTGA
Source organism: Anomaloglossus baeobatrachus (assembly GCF_048569485.1). NCBI lineage: Eukaryota > Metazoa > Chordata > Amphibia > Anura > Aromobatidae > Anomaloglossus > Anomaloglossus baeobatrachus. The sequence continues at coordinate 56,144,136 of NC_134363.1, read as the reverse complement.
GAGAGAGAGTAGAGGAGAAGTGCCAGTGAGCAGTGACATTAAAGGTCACGCTGTGGAGCTGGGCCCCTGGAACCGTCCCAGGTGCCAGACGTTGGTCTGGCCTGGAAGGAACTGGAAACCCGGTCGCAGGGGGTAGTGACAGGTGGCACGGTACTGCCATGGAGGGCAGACCAGCGGCCTTGTGCTACAACCGGGCATGGGCTGACGGATCCGGTCGCCCCCGCTTGTGGCAACCACTCCTCCATCACCTACACCGTCCTCGGCGGACGCCGAACTGCCATCACCCATCCCGGCAGCGGAACCTGCAGCATTTTCATATGAGGCTCCAGCAGCAGCCCCGATGTCTCCTGTTGCATCACTGGACCTGTCCTCAGAGGCAGAGTACCTGGGCCCTGCAACACCGGCTGCGGAGCAGTCGGTCTTTCTACCTACAGTAGCGGGAGTGGGACCTCCCAGACCACCGGTTCCACTACCACGCAGCATCCCGACAGCTGTTGGGGCCGCCCAAGTCCATCTGAAGCCAGAGCCAGTAAGGGAGCTGAGGCCGGACGCCAATGCCCCCTGCTGGGAACGACCACGACAACAGCTGATACTGACCACGACCCCGGCAGATCAACGACAGCAGGAGATGATTGCTCGTACCCAGAGAGAGAAGAGTCATCTGAGGAAATCTACGTTCCGTGTACGAGGCCCACCGAGGAGGGGCATGGTGCACCGTTTTGACCCTGAGAAAGGGTGGGGTTTCCTGTCCAAGGCCTGTCTTGCCGAAAAGGTGTTTGTTGCAAGAAGAGATGTCGAGCAACACCTCCCAAGAGATCACCCGGGCCACAACCTGTAGCCTGGGGAGGTATTCATCTACACCCGGCACTGGGGCGAGCGGGGCTGGTATGCCCTAGATGTGAAACGGCTCGCTATGGTGAATGAGCTGGTTGTGCCAGCTGCCGCTGTTGGTTACCAGTCTCCCAGTGAGTGGTACCAGTAAAATAAAAATGTTAATACTGAAAAGTTAACGATGCCATAGAATTGTTAGGTATCGGTGTTTTCGTTTGTTGTTTTTCACAGTTTGTTATTTTTCATATAGAAACTGCTATAAAATGAATGCTTTAATAAAACAGTTTTAAATGAAATGGGAAAGTACCCTGAGTTTCCTCTAGATTTGCTACAAGTGTACACCGGTACATGGACTTTGTCGACTTTGTCAAGGACTTTGTTGTTTTAAATAGTTAAGTAAAAAAATTGACCATGGTCACAGGACTGTCGTGACCAATACAAACTTGTGTCTTGTAATTGCACCTCCTGTGCCAAAGAGTCATCTGACACACCCCGGGACCTTAACCCGACCAAGGACCCATTTAGGTTTCCAGGGGAACAAGGTTATTTGGGTGGGGGTTATTGGGATCCGGGACGTTGGGACTGGACTGTCGCAGGAAGGGACCGCAACGTGGTAGGTTGGGTCCCCGCTGCTATCACAACCGGTGGCGTCCCCCTGCTGACAGGTGAACTCTAAGTTTAGTAACGTTAAAGCATAAGTACCTCCCTAATGGGGGATGAACCAGTTGAATAAATGTTATGAATGTTAACCTTTCTTTTTACCAGTCCCATAAATACTTGGCGTCCTGTAGCTCGTGGACGAGCTACGCTTAACCAAGGGGGAATGTGACGCCCTGGCCTATCTGGTCATCACAAGGGTGCCGTGCAATCTGCCCTTCTGCATGGTACCCGCTCCTCCTTGGTTATGGGTCCTGTCCCTTTGGTGTTGCTAAGAACAGGTATACACAAATCCTGAGGAACACTTTGCACCACACCCACCAAACACCCATTGGGCAGCCTGAGGGGACTAGGGCCGCCCAGATGGAGGGATGGTAGAAGGAGGGCCAGAAGTGACAGGAGTGAGAGAGAAAGTAGAGGAGAAGTGTCAGTGAGCAGTGACAGGAAAGGTCACGCCGCGGAGCTGGGCTCCTGTAATCATCTCAGGTGCCAGATGTTGGTCTGGCCTGGAAGGAGCTGGAAACCCGGTCGCAGGGGGTAGTGACAGGGAGCACGGTACTGCCACGGAGGGCAGACCGGCGGCCTTGTGCTACAACCGGGCAGGGGCCAGAGCACGACGGGGTACACGGACTCTAGGCTGGGAAGTAGCTTCACGCAGCCTAGTAATTCACCCGACGGGAATGGAATCTTCACGAACCGCTCCCCACCCGCTCCAAAATCAGGGTACTAGCGCAATGGAGGGATAGGACTTCCCAAAACCATTCAGAAAATCCCAAGCGTGAACCCTGAGAGCAAGCTCACCCTGCTAGCCACGCAGGTGAGCGGGACCCGAGTAGTTCTAGGCGAAAGGGATCCACCAAGTGTAAACAGGGTGCCAAGGGACAAGGCTTCAGACCAACCAGCAATGCCAAAAGGGCATGGACCCAACGTGTTCGGACTAAGGCTGCAGGGCGTTCAAGACTTTGGTTTACCTTGTGTCAGTGTCAGCATCTCTGGACTGTGTGAGTACGTTGTGCCCCTTTCCTCCCGACGGGTCCCCAGCCTGCCACCACCGAGCCCCGGGACACCTTCCCCTGCCCACGGAGGGGTTAACATCTACAGCTGCCATTCCATCGCTTCTGGGCGCTCCCCTCTCCCCTAAACGCAGCAGCGGTGGTATCCCAATTTTTACCACGAACCGTGGGTGGCGTCACGAACATTATCCAATCCACCTTTTCTATCCCCCTTTTATTTTCGGGAGGCCGCGCGACCCCGCCTCGAGTCCGGAGACCCCTCGAGCCACTGCGGATCCGGATCCGAGCAGCCCATCGGCTGTCGCGGGGGCGGTACAGGTGCATCATAAGGATTGGACAAGGTTGGAGAACTGTGTACACCACAGAATGTATACCTCATCTCTGTCTTTCAAAGTTGGGAGGTATGCATGTGATAAAAGGCGTTATACTCTTAGCATATCAAAAACGTGGCATTCCATGATTAAGACCTATTCAGGTTGAAACGCGTAGGAAACAGCTCCTCTGTCTTGCCTCTCTATTTTTGTCTTGCTTGGATGGAATATTAATATTTTTATTACCAATAAAGAAACTGTTTTTTAAGAAAATTCTACTTTCTCCTGAAGTTGCTGGAATTTCTTCCTTTCTTCATACTCTTAGCATACCCCACCAGGTGAGCAGTGAGCCATGTGTGTGTGTGGGGGGGGGGGATTTAGACCCAGTAATTTCTCTATCACACCAGGTAAATAGTTTGGCAGAGGTGACACATTGAATTGCGTATAATACCGTAGAAATTGAGTAGATGATTTGAGTATCTAGCATTGAGTATCTAGCCCCTCTAAATCTAGGTGAAAGTATAAAACAGTATAACAATAATAATCCCTATAATACCATAGAAAATAAAATGTTATCTTACATCTTGGTTACTTTAGTTCTGTTTTCTTCTGCGTAATTGCCATTCTTGGCAGCGTGTAAGGAAATGATTGTGGTAAAGGAACTGTTATCAAGGGCATACTTGTGGCCGCTAAACTGACTGGCACTCTGAATAAGAAAAAGCCTCTAATTTCATGCTTCTAACATGCCATATCCCAAATAAAAGTGCAAACCTGGTAAAAAATACCATTATTGAAGAGTAAAATATTAACAACAGCAATGAGTAATATTCTCCTAGTAAATAGATTGTTATCTGTCAGTATAAATAATGAATTGTTTTCTGCCACACTTTTTCCATTTCTGTAATATGTTCTATAAAACTTCCTGTTTTATTGCATGTGGTTGATGTAGATTGTTTAATTTGTGGAATAATATAACAATGCCATTAAAATCCACCATAAAGGTACAGTACTTCAATCCCAAAGTTTCATTTATCGGGTCCAATCTGATCCAGAGATCCCTACTGGTTTTCTTGCAGGTTACCCCTGTAACTTGTGAAACTGCTCAGGTATCAGGAGGAAGCTGTCATTACCCATTGTGCACTTCTAATGTAATATCTCTAAGGCCCCCTTCATATGTCCATGTTTCTGATATGTGTGGTGTCTGTTTCCACATGTACCGGAGACACGGACCAATTAAATTCAATGGGTTGGGTCACACGGCAATATGTCCATTTCTGGCTGTCAACACGGATGTCACATGGACCGCACACTGTTGTGATCAATGTGACATTAATGTAACACGTACTGAAGGACAATCAAGTCACTGAAAAAACAGGATTTTTATACTTACATGTCTCCGGCGCTGCTGTCTCCGGTGCTGCTCTTGCTTCCGGGTCCCACTCATTATGCCTCATGAATATTCACTGCACTGACTGTGGGCCCGGAAGTAAGTGTGACTGCAGCACCGGAAACAGGTAAGTATACAGGTTCATGCTATCAGTGTGCTATCCAATGTCACGTGGAGAGCACACAGATGACCCATGGAAGTCCACAATGGACCATGCAAAACGTTCATGTGTTGTATGAATGAGTGAAAGGGGCCTTATGTGCTTTTTCGTGGTCAGGTTTTTGGCTGGGCCATGGACTACTTGTAGACCCTCACTGATCTCCTGATTGGCATTCAATAGATAGGCTTGTCGCTCCTGGACGTTTAGCTGGAAAGTGCATGTTCACATGCTAGTTAAGTTTAACCTGGTACCTTGACGGTTAAAGGGCCTGACTACTGGAGTCCTGTCATCCGAGGGACCACTCAATTCGAGGACCAGTCTCTCTTTTCAATGCTGTTCACATTCCTAGTCTCTGTCAACATTTGAGTTTCAAGGTATCCTGCCTTCTGTCTCCTCTCCTCTTCCTTTGTCGCCACAAACCACCCACTGTATGTGACCTATACAACCAATTGACTATATATCCATTACTTTCATTCACTAGATCTTCACTGACTTTTCTAGAATGAACCATCACTTTTCCTTTCACTTAACTCCTCCCATGGTGGGCTAGTCCAAAAGCTTAACTGTTGCTGACCCTACAGTCTGGCAACGTCCTACACAAGTTCTATGCAATGCATTATCACGTACAAAACAACAATACAAAAGCTCGATTGATGTCTTCAGGGGCAGGACGCGACAGCCATAGCCCACCAGTCTTACAGGACAACAACCCCTTATTATTTAGCTCCAGAGGATGAACATTTCTCGTGCCTTACAATATGACAATAGCTTTGTTAACCAAAGTGGAAAACATTAAAGTAATCCCCCACTGGGCAGCTGACGGACATGATGCCTTGGGAAACTGCCACAACCCTAATCAGCAAAGTCTGCTTCCTGTCCTAGGTTTCCATCTTTGCACTATGACTGAAATTCAAGTAAATAATAGCTGACATTTTGCTTCCATCCCTCTCGGCTTTGAAGTTTGGTATCTACATATGTGTAAAGTTTTTTATGGCAGTCACACATTACACTCTGACCTCCAGAACGTTTGCAGAAATTGTGCAATAACTTTTGAAGGCTCAGTAGTAGCGAGCCCTCGTCAATAAACTTGTCACATAAAAGGATTAGCATTTCTGCTGTATTCTCCATCCCCACAATATTAGAATAGTTTTTTATCTCTTCTTCTTTATCTAGCTTCCTATCTTTTAGTTATTCTTCCATTAGCTGACGGCATGAGTTTTTTGGCCAAATGTTTAGCTATTCCTCCTGACTCCACTACAACGTATATATATGTATATTTTTTTTTAATGCATTGAAGGGGTTTACTCACACAGGCATTAGCTATTGGGCAGCGTTCAGACCTGCAACATTTTTAGTCCAAAAAGGCATGGTTTATTGGCTCCATAAACTCCAAAGGGACTAAACACAAAACAGCCATGCTCCGACACAAAAGGCAAATACAGCAGGACAGTACAGTGACCTATGGCAGGGTAATACTCCAGCAGGTATACATCCAATTCTCCGGCAAACATGTGGCGCCCCAGGACCTGGTCGCCACAACAGCATTGCCCTCCCAAAGGGTTAATGCTGAGCCTGGAGGTAATTGGGAGGTCCATTGGCCAGCAAGTTTAACATCCAACGCAGTTCTCCCTCCGGCCATCAGGGGGAGCTCTGAACCTGGAATTCCAGGGAGCATTCCTTAAGTCTGACCCGAGGGAGGAAGTAGTGTTCAGTCTGTAGAGAGAAGTGAAAGGAAGCAGACGCAGAGTGTGCTGTCCTGTGGATCTGGGGCCTGGAGCTGGAACAGCTTGGCCCAGGGAAGCAGGAGTAGCAGAGAGGCCGAGAAGAGACTCGGACATCGGAGTCTGTGGCCACCAGGGCTTAAAATACTCCCTGGTAGCCGAATCCGAAGGGCAGGAGAGCTGCAAGCACCTGGCCCATAAACAGCCCGAAGGTACAGCTGCAGCATCAGGGCCCGGTGTGGACTCCAGCAGAGAAGCACCAGAGAGGGCCTGCGCAGCCTACCACAGAGGGAAAGGGACGTACCACCGGTCCCAGCAGCAAAGAGGGCCATTGCTGGATCCAGAGAAGCAGGGTCCTATCGTAGTAAAGAAAGGAACAGGAGTAGGCCTCATACTCAGCTGGCCAGAAAGATCACCCCAAGTACTTCCAGGCCGACCGGATCCCCTTCACCACCTGTGACGGTCTCCCAGGATTGGACTGTTCCTAAAGTAAAAGAGGAGAAGGTAAAGAGACTGTTTTTTGTGCCTGGTTCTTTCATTGCCTGTCGGCCCTGCACCGTGTTAGCCACACAACACCATAGACTTTCACGAGCACTAACAGTGTCCCCGGGGCTCCGTTCCACCTGTGGGGAGCAGTACCACCACTGCTGCCGTATCATCACCCCGGAGGCCTCACACAGCAGCGGCGGCTTAATAGCCGCAGACCACAGGTGGCGTCACGAAACAAATACTTTAATTGCTCCCAAGTCACCAGCCATATTAAACTGACACCCACCAGGGCCACGCCACCACTGACGTCCCCTGGACTAGTCCGGCCCGGCACCGGGTGTCCCATAGCCCTGGGGTGGGCGAGTCAACTACACTTCCAATACTCCTGCAGGTATGTGGCGCCCCTGAGGCTTCAGTTGCCACAAAGGTACTGCACCTCAACCAGAGGTGTGGTATCCCATTCCTGGGTAAGGAAGAGATCATCCACCGATTTACACAAAACACTGACACACTCATTTAGCAACACTCCACTGGACCATGGTTAGGGCTAGTTGCACCTTTGATGTCGCCATTGGTATGCACAGTCAGAGCCAGGCTGAGGGGTTGAGTCTAGTTAGCGGGAGTAGACTGTAGAATGAGGGGAGTCGAGAAGGAGCAATGGAAGATTGAAGATCTGTGGTCTGGAGCTGGTGCAGCTCGACCCAGGCGCAAGGAGGAAAGGTTCTAGAGCTGAGAGCTGCATCGGTACCGCGATCAGCCCTGGACCCAGACTTCTTAGAGGAGGAGGTGAAGTGGCTGGGATGCCGGCTGTTGGAGATCCAAGCAGGTGCCATCCAGAAATGGCAGGTATCTCTGTTGGAGGTAGTGGCGGAGGGACGAGCCCTGATGGAAGAGGCGACATCAACCTTAATGGAGCAGGCGACCAGCACCGGTGAGGTAACAGAAGTCATGACCCCTGTTGCTGTCGCGGGCGGGGAGGATGCCGTCGTTGCTGCCCTCTCGCTAACGCTCGGGTCCGGCGCTGCTGCGGTTGCTCGGTGGCTCGAGCGGTGGGCCGGATCCGGGGACTCGAGTGGCGCTCCTCGCCCGTGAGTGAAAGGGGTGGTTGGTTTGGGGGATTAGTCCGTGACGCCACCCACGGGTTGTGGTGAAGATGGGCACCACCGCTGCTGGTGACGGGGATCCCGGGAGCGATGGTAGGGAGCAGCTGAGATGTTCTTTTCCCCCTCCGTGGGTCGGGGTCGGTGGTCCCGGGGCCCGGTGATGTTGTGACGGGGAGGCAGGGTTGGTGAGGTGCAGGGTTGCAGGGACAGCGCAGCGCGGTGCCGGATGGCACGGGTGTACTCACTCAGCAAGAAAGGTACAAAGTCCTCGGTAAACCAAACGGCTGGATGGACGGGTCCTGCAGCCGGCTGCAGTGTTTTTCTCCTGACCCCAGGTTGGTAGTGTAAGTCCTTTCCTGCACCTTCTTGTACGCTCCTCCTGTGCTCCGGTTTCCAGCTGGCTCCCTGGTTCAGTACCGGACGGGCCACCACCCTGTCCCGGCTACCTACGGTTCCACCAATACTGTCTTCCCGGCTCCTGCAGACGGCCACTACCGTCTGCCTGACTGGCTACACGAGGGCCCTAGGCTCCAACCTAGGCCCCAGTCTACGTCTGCCTCTCTGCACACCTCCTCTCTCTTCCTCTGCCTGGACTTGTCTGAACTTGTTTTCTGCCTCAGGCCAGCTAGACTCCTCGGTGGGCGTGCCCATCTGCCCCACTCCGCCCACCTGGTGTGTCTGTCTGAACCCGTGGGAAGAAATCAGGTCTCACTGGGGATGACTGCTGTGAACTGCTGGGGGTGGGGTTGTGTGTGTGTTGTTACCTGTGACCCCTGGCTAGTCCAGGGCGTCACATTCCCCCTTGGTGAAATGCAGACTGTCCGCGGGCTGCCCGTCCATCACCGGTTTTATTTTTCAAACTGCAAAAAGATAAAACAAACTTATTTAGAAATCTTCCCTTAACGGGAGGCACATTACTTCAACTTTAAACTGTTCTGCCACCCCCCTACCTGCTGTGCAGATGGCCTCCTCCGGGAACTTGAGGACGTTCAACAGGGGTGACAGTCCATAAAACAGTCAACTTTTAACTTGCAGGTAGCCGTCCATGTTCCGCTACCGTCGCTGCTGCTGCCGCCACTCCCAGTACGGGGCATGGGTCCTGTGCTCTGCCTCCTGCTCAGGAGCCAGGCCCACTCGGATGCCCTCGGCGCCGGCTACAACCGGCCTCGCTAACTGCCGAGGGCCCCATTGCTCAGTGGCCTGCTCCTTCTCCCTGCAGGTGCACTCCAGCCGCTCCACAGCCGGGACGGGGTACCTGGGAGCGGCTGGCGCCACATCTGGGGCAGACGTCCGGTCGGGTGTCGCCTCTGCTGTGGCCGGGCGGACTGCCGGGGCCAGCGCCATCACCGTTGCAGCCGGGTGGACTGCCGGAGCCGACGTCATCACCGTTGCAAAAAAAGACAGTTTGCGCTCTGATAATGCTAAAGTATGGAAACCATGAATGTGTGAACATGGACCTGCATTACTGCTAAGGAAAATCTAAAAAAATGAGATATTTAGCATATAGAAATGGCCATTTGTATATCTGCCCAGTTGCCCCTTCCTTTTTTTGTATTTTATGTCATGTTCAGTCATGCGCCTGTTCACACGTTAGGTTGAGGAGGCTGAGTGCAGGCAGTCTTTTTTGTCTATATCAAGAGGGTCATACCTTCTGACCGCGCACCCCTCCCCCAGTTGCCACAGGTAATCTCATTCTATATAGCAGGTTCCTACGTGCTCATACACAGGAGGTTTTTAACCCAGAGAGAGGCTTCAGAATAGCGTTAGGTACCCAGTTACGAGATATGCCGTGAAGGGGCAACTGGGCAGATATACAAATGGCCATTTCTATATGCTAAATATCTCATTTTTTTTAGATTTTTCTTAGCAGTAATGCAGGTCCATGTTCACACATTCATGGTTTCCATACTTTAGCATTATCAGAGCGCAAACTGTCTTTTTTTGTATTTTATGTCATGTTCAGTCATGCGCCTGTTCACACGTCAGGTTGATGAGGCTGAGTGTAGGCAGTCTTTTTTGTCATCACTGTTGCGGCCAGGCGGACTGCCGGAGCCGACGTCATCACCGTTGCGGCCGGGCGGACTGCCGGAGCCGGGTGAGATGTCATCGGGGTTGCGGCTACTGCTTCCAGGAACCAGACGTGTAGCAGAGTCCTGGCGTCCCTGCTCTTATAGCCTCGGCTACATCAGCCAGAGACACTCTCGCGCCCCCTTGGTACTCTTCAGCACTTCCGTTTGTTGGGGCGGGGCTTCGCTTTTGCGCCTTCCCTGCTCGGAGAAGATGGTCGAGCGGGAGATTTTCGCGCCAAGATGGCGGCGCTTCAAAAATTTCGGCCGGATGCCGCCGCCGGCGGTGATCACAAGGCGCACTTCTACTGGTAAGGTAACAGGTAATCCTGTTTGTGACGCCAAGTTGTCGCGGGCGGGGAGGAGGCCGCCGCCGCTGCGCTCTCGCTAACGCTCGGGTCCGGCGCTGCTGCTGCTGCTCGGTGGCTCGAGCGGTGGGCCGGATCCGGGGACTCGAGCGGCGCTCCTCGCCTGTGAGTGAAAAGGGGATAGTTTTTGGGGTTTGGGAAGTCGGTCCGTGACGCCACCCACGGTTTGTGGTGAGGTTGGGACACCACTGCTGCTCTGAACGGGGATCCCGGGAGCGATGACAGGGAGCAGCCGAGATGTTTCTCTCCCCTCCGTGGGTAGGGGGGTTTTGGTGGTCCCGGGGCCCGGTGAGGGTAAGTGGAGAGTGGATAGCAGGGTTTGGTGAGGTGCAGGGTCGCGGGGGCAGCGCGGTGCCAGACGGCACGGTGGTACTCACTCAGCCAATAACGTATACGGAGTCTCTGGTAAAACAAACGGCTGGATGGACAGGTCCCGCAGCCGGCTGCGGTAGTCACTCCCGGTAGGTTGGCGGTGACTGCCTTTCCCTGCACCTGTAGTGTGTTTTCGGCCCCGATGGATTCCCACTGGTAACCCGCTCCCCAGCGTGGATAGATGCCGAGGGAGCCCCTTTTGCCCGCAGGCTCTGGCCCTGGGAATTGTAGCCTTGGCGGTGACTGTATTTCCCTTCACGGTTGAGCGGTTGCCTTCAATCGGGACTTTGCTGCTGGGAAACCCCGGAGGTTCCCGACGCTAATGGATTTGACCGGTTTTACGGCGACTCCAAGCCTGGTCGGGGTCCGTAGGCCCTGCCGGATGGTGCTGGCTTCTCTTCGCTCCCCAGTTCGGTACCGGCGGGCCACCTCCCGTCCCCGGTCCTACAGTTCCGCGTCGATCGGCCCCTCCTGCAGACGGCCAGCACTGTCTGCCAACCTTGTTGTATGTGCCCGGGCCACGTACCCGGACACGGTCAGACTGCTCCTCTACTACCACTTTACTCCTTCCACTTCGATCTCCCTAACTGAACTCTCTTCCTTTCCTGCCTCCAGGACTGTGCACTCCTCAGTGGGTGGGGCCAACCGCCTGGCTCCACCCCACCTGGTGTGAACATCAGCCCCTGGAGGAAGGCAACAAGGATTTGTGTGTGAGGCTGATGTGCCTAACCGGGGTCTGGGGTGTGTTGTTGCAGTACCTGTGACGTCCTGGCTTGTCCATGGCGCCACATTGCCCCGGTAGCTGAGGACACCCTGGTGGGGCCCCTTGCCACTCCCCCTGCCTTACACCGGGTCAGGTTTCACAACGCTTGACCTGGGACCTGGATTTAGGTACTTCTCCCTGGTAGGTGTTAGGGAGTGCTATGGGAAGTCCCACAGTTGGAGGAGCCAACTGCAGGATATAGGCTGCCACCATCTTAGTTTAGTCAGTTAAGAGGGGTATTCCCATCTCCAAAATCCTATCCCAATATGTAGTAGGTGTAATAACAATAATATTAGAAAATACCTCCAATTAGAAATGTAGTGTAGCTCCTCTGATTCACTATGTTGCTTAGATCATGTGCAGGACATTGCAGGACCTTAGGTATCCATGCATATAGTCAAAGTTAGTTAGTTGCTCGTGGTCATAACCATGGATACCTAAGGTCCTGCAATGACTTGAACATGAGGTTAGCGACATAGTGAATCAGAAGAATTATACTACATTTCTAATTGGAAGTATTTGCTAATATCATTATTGCACCTACTACATATTGGGATAGGATCTTGGAGATTACCCCTTTATCTTAATTGACTAAACTAAGATGGTCGCAGCCTATATCCTGAAATTGGCTCCTCCAACTGTGGGACTTTCGTATTGGGATAGGATCTTGGGGATGGGAATACCTCTTTTAGGTAAGCGTGAAATGAAGAGTACAAGTGAAGACGTAGCTCGAGCTATAATTGTGCATGCCAGCTAGATACCTGAGGCTAAGGATTGTGGGTGATGGTGGCCAAAGCCCATGGGAAGGATTCCAGCAGAAGACGGGAGAACGGATCACCCCTATATTGCTGTTGTGAGTACCAGGCCTGAATCTGAGTATACTGGGTAGTGGCTGAGTCCAGCAGTACTAGCCCTAGAGTGGAGATTTGGCATATGTGACGCCCTGGACTAGTCAGGTCGTCCCAGGTAGTCCCATGCATACACCCCACCCTCCCCCTTAGCAAGGTGACAGCAGCCAAACTACAAAACCCTTGTCACCACCCTCCGGGTTTGATGTTCACACCAGGTGGCGGAGCCAGGTGGTTGGCTCCGCCCACCGAGGAGTTCACAGTCCCAGAGGTGGGAAAAACAGTTAGTCTAGAGTTGAGCTTTGACAGTGGATGAGTTTGAGTCAAGTTCAAGGGCAGACCTGTGCTCAGGCCTGCCAAAAGTCTACACCAGGTGTCTGGGTTTGAGCCCAGTCACCTCTGGCAAGGAGGCAGACGGTGGTGGCCACCTGCAGGAGCTGGGATTACAGCCGGTGGAACCGTAGGGACCGGGGATGGGCAGTGGCCCGCCGATACCGAACCGGGGAACCGATTGGAAACCGGAGCACCAGGAGGGGTACTCAGACCCAGTACGAGGCCCAGAAACAACTAGGCTAAGTCAAATCAACTGATTGAGGCCTGGACTTTAGGACCTTTCCCGCACAAGACCCCGACTGAAGACAACAGCCCAACCATTAGGGTAAAGCCACCGCCAAGGCATAAAGACCCAAGGGGCCAGCGTCTGTGGGCAAACAGGGCTCTCCCGACACATAACAAGCCGGGGAGCGGACTACCGTTGCTTAGGCATAAGAGTCGTGATTCATTACACAAGAGAGGTGCAGGAGAAAGGCGGAAACCACCAACCTGTTAAGGGGAAACTGCAGCCGGCTGCAGGCACTGTTCACCCTCTTGTTTGGTTTACCAGAGACTCCAGCGTATTTTCTGATAGTGAGTACAACAGTGCCTTCGGGCCGCGCACCGACACCCCAGCACGCATCCATCCCCTCGCCTCAGCACCTCCCTCAGGCCCCCGGGACCACCATCCCCCAACCCACGGAGGGGGTCAACACCAAGCTGCACAACACCGTCCCCGGAAGCCTAGTCAATGGCAACGATGGTGTCCATCCATTCCCCACCCCGTGGGTGGCGTCACGAACTTAAATCCCTTACAAACCACCGCGGCTCCGGCCGTGGATCTCCCCACCGAAGTCCCTACGTGTAGCGCCAACCCCCTTTCAGAGCGGCGTGACCCCCGGGTCCGTGAAGAGCTCGAACCCCCAACCGACGAGCATGGATCCGAGCGGCTCGGCAGCCGGCCGAGCCCTGGGGTGGTACACATAGACTTGGTTGAACAGGTCGATACGGAACCCCATAGTAGACGAGATTTGCCTGATGGTGGTCGAAACCATTAATAGTATTGGGTCCCTGTGGGTGGGATGCGACCATGGCCGTGCGGGAAGCCATGACTTTATTGAGTGGAACCGTGGTTTCAGATAGTTAGGAAGAGGATGTACAAAACACCAGTAGTACCAGACACCATGGAGTAGTCTGCAGTAGAAGTGTGCTTTGAAGTTGAATGTACCGTACCTACAATGTTCAAGTGTTGTGCCCACAGTAATAATGTTACCGAGATACTGTGCGTAAAAACAAGAATCTCTGTCTGTAAATTCCCTTTGGAAGGTTTTTGGCCTGCATGAGGGCCTAAACAGAAGAATGGCTTGCACACACAAAGTCCACATACCCCACCATGAGCACCACCACCAACTCCTTCCCCCTTGCTCTGTGGAGAGGGCCGGGGCATGGGTCAAAGATAGAGAGCTGCTGAGCCGATGCAGACAAAGCCCCTCGCCCACAACTACTAAGAAGACGCGCCCGCGCCGTCCACCGCTTCTCTACACTACATCCGACAGACTGACTGACTCACCAGCTGCACACGCTGATCCCATTTCCTGGTTCTTTAGCAAAACACTGCAGGTGCACTCCTAATCAAGACCTTCAGAGCTGGAATTAATCCTGTCCTTCCCAGCTATGCTACCGTATATAGAGGAGTAAGGCAGTATTAGGGTACATTTACAGAATCGTATTTTCAGTGTGAGTGCTGTCTCTATGCAGAAAGGACTAGACACAGAGAGCACTTGGTTCAATATTAAAGTGTCATTTCAGAACTTGCAGTAGACTGTCTGTGTCTGCCTCTATCTCCTCCACCTTCATAAAACTTTGAGTGTACTGCCCCGGTCTCAGCAGCCGAGCTTCTGTGGGTGGCTCGAGGGTCTCCGGACCCGGGGGTCTCGCGGTCACTTCAATCAAAAAGGGGGTTATAGTGGTGGATGTAGGACGTATATGTACAGGCTGAGCCGTATTAAGTTTGTGACACCACCCACGGTGTGTGGTGAGGTTGGACACCATCGCTGCAGTTATGGGGCACCCGGGGGAGATGTTATGCAGCAAGTTGTTAACCCCTCCGTGGGCAGGGATTGTGGCCCCGGGACCCGTTGGAGTTTTTGGTGCAGGGAGATGGGCGACCGCAGGGTGTTGGTGTACTCACTATTGAAGGAAACACACGAGTCTCTGGTAAACCAAAGTGATGGTGGTCGGTGCCCGCAGCCGGCTGCTTTCTGGTTCCCCCACCCGGTTGGTGGTCTCTTTCTTTCTCCTGCACCTTTTCAGAATGGTGGACTGCCTGTGCTTGCAACTTCAGGAGTCCGCTCCCAGCTGGATGTGGCCTAAGGAGCCCTTGCCCGCAGATGCTGGCCCGTGGGATCTCTGAGCCCTGGCGGTGGCCTTTTATCCCCCTCGGTGGGCTGTTGTCTTCTAATAGGGACTTTGGGTGGGACAGGACCTCTAGTCCTGGCCTCAATTGGTTAATTAACCAGTTCCAGTAGATTCTGGTCTTGGCGTCAGGGTCTGAGTACCCCCCTGTGTGCTCCGGTTTCCGAGTCGGTTCCCTGGGTCGGTACCGGCGGGCCACTACCCTGTCCCGGTCCACCTCGGTTCAACCGAGCCATCTTCCCGGCTCCTGCAGATGGAGACCGCCATCTGCCTCCTAACCAATGGCACCAGGGCTCCTACCCTGGCGCCGTTCAATTTGGGGTATTCGCCTCTGCTGGAGCTGGACACAGCTCCAGCCCACACTCCTCTCCAACTTGAACTCTAACACTTGTCTTTCTACTTTTCCGCCTCGGGCAGGATAGACTCCTTGGTGGGCGTCTTCCAACCGCCTGGTTCCGCCCCCTGGTTTGTCTACCCAGCCCTGAGGGGGGTGACTAGGGTTTTAAAGGTTGGCTGATGTCACCTGTGAGGGAAGGGTGTTGTGCAGGGGCCTGTTTGTGACTACCTGGCCCATCCAGGGCGTCACATGAACATCAATTGTAATATCCTATCACAGCTTTGGGAAATTCTATATTCATTGGAGATAGATTTTACCCGTGAATTGAGAGTTTTAGAGAAAGAAAGGTCAGTCGAGGAGAAAGAAGAGTATTTCTTTGTGGATGAGACTGATTTATACATTTCAATTGTTGTGCAACAAAAAAAGCCATGAAATAAGGATACCCTCTATATGGTATCTGTCACGTTCCACTTGTGGGGGGGCACATGATCTAGTTGGAGAGGTACTTCCAAAATGCTGATAGCAAAAAACCCACAAGAGGGTGATAGTGCACACAAAAGAATAGTCAGTTAACCAAAGTCTTGCACCAGGATGTCTCGTCAGTACTGGGGAGAAAGCAAGCCAATAACAGGTGGAAGCAAGGGGTCGAAAGCCAGGAAGTAACATCAAAGGTAGAAGGGAAAAAACAAAGCCGAAGTCGTCAGGGATCGTAACCAAGGTCAGTAGCCGGGAGATTAAAGTACATACAGAGGAGGTGGAGACATGGCACGGGACCTGGGGTCAGACAGACAGGACTAAGGAGACAAATGAAAGAAGCAAGGTCAGGAGGACAGGAGGAACAAGCAGTACAGGGAGGACACAGGTCAGGAAGACATAGCTGGGAGACAGAACAAATCAGAGTCAGACTCACGGGAACCAGTAACAAGCTGCAGAGCAGTAACTATTACTGGTGGTGTCCCGGAGGTAGTAGCACCAAGATATAGCGGTATTACCTCTGGAACTAGGCAGGATGGAACAAGCCCCTCCCATAAGACCTAAAACCCCCGGGGAAAAGATGCATGTTTGGCGCCCCTGAGGCTGAGGTCGCCACAGGGTACTGCACCCCACTCAGGGTGTGGTGGTGATCATGGATCCAAAAGAAGGTCGGTACCGGTTTCATCATCCACAACCATATACACATATGGGTTGCCCCTTCCCCACTAGGGAAAGCGCTAGGGTCGGGTAGAAAAGCGGTTTCCAACAGTGTGGCATTTACATGATGCCTCACAACAGGTACCCCAATCCACTAGCTTAGGACCTGGGTAGGGGGGGGAGCGGCCACCAAGGGGAGTTAGGAGTCACACACACAGTTTACCTAACTGGAGAGAGTTCTCCAGCTACAGTGACAGTGAGCAGACGTGTTTCCCGGTAGCTCTTGTGGGACATAGGAGTTTAGTGGTCGCTGAGGAGGATACCTTGTCAATTCCCCCGGGGCCAGCGCTGTTCAGGGTGCAGCACCACAGGGTGGTGAAATTCCACGTTGCATCCCCAGATTCTGCCAGAAGGAGAAGTTCCACGCTTCTTCGACCACCCAAACTTCCAGAGCCAGGTGGCATATAGGACTCATGGGCCTCGATCATGGACAGACTCAAGGGGATCCCCGCTACCGGCATAGGGAACAGTACTCTACCTAGTACAGAAGGGACTCTAAGTGCTTCAAGCCACAGAGACCCGCACTAAAAAGCGCAGTGAGGAAGGGCCCACAGACTACCGGGCCGGTTCTGACCTCTTGCGGATCCAGGATTGACTGGAGCCCATGATGGCAGTGACCAGTGTGACCGGGCCGGCAGCTGAAGTTGTGAGTAAACTACATCCTGAACCCGCAGAGACTGTGTTGACTTGTCCTTACCGGTGACGCCGCCCAGCGCTTAGGCGCCAACGGCCATTACTACCCTCATCATCCAACCGGGTCACGCTTCGCCTAAGGGGAGCGACACCATTCCGGCTGCCTTAACACTTGCCCCAGAGAGGAACCCGACAGCGGCGGCTCTTCCCTGGCTGCATACCACAGGTGGCGTCACAACAAACTTTCCCCAATACCCCGCTTTCTCCACCATTTACTGTACGCCTTGGGGCAACGTAACTGGGCAAGGCCACCCCGTGACAACGCCTGACCCGACCTGAAATGGCCCGACAACGAGTAGGTTAACCACCTGCCCATGCGGCGGAAGAGCCATGCATGAACCATGACAGCATCCATTATTAATGGACCCATTACCTTCAATGACATAGTATTCTTTAATTGGCCTTGCATAATGTTTTAATTTTTCATATATCAAAAAAGAATAAATTATCACTTTTTTTATGGATGGAAAAGGGGCAATTTTTTATATACGCGTTTGTACTTACACATTAGAGAAAATTCCACCGAAGCTGACGACTTTGGCGGGATAGGCCCACCATGTATTCTGTACAGTCTCCCCAGATAATGTCGGAGACTTTCATTTAGGCCCCCTTCACACGTCCGTGATACACGTGCGTGTTTGGTCCGTTTCCGTATATACCGGAGACACGGCCAAACGTGCACCAATGTTAATCTATGATTGTGGTCACACGTCCGTTATTTCATTATGTCCGTGTGTGCGTGTCCGTGATCCGTATGTGTTTGCGTTTGGCACGGATGCATGTCCGTTATCTGCACGGAGCACGCACACGTGGACACAATGAAAGTCTATGGGTATGTGCACACACGTTAGTAAACACGTATGCATATACCTATAGTCCGTGTCCGTTTGGTGTTTTTATTTCTAGTGATGTCGGCTATTCTTTCTATTTCTGTGTATGTCCGTCAATCTCCCTGAGTCCGTCGGTCAGTCTCTCTGTCGGTCTCTCTGTCTGTCTGTCCCTCTCTCACAGTCTGTCGGTCAGTTTCCCCCCCTCTCTCATACTTACCGTTCCCCGATCTCCGGCGCAGCGCTGCACGGCATTCACACTGCTGCGGCGGCTTTTACTATTTTGAAAAAGCCGGCCGCTCATTAAACAATCTCGTATTCCCTGCTTTCCCCGCCCACCGGCGCCTATGATTGGTTACAGTGAGACACGCCCCCACGCTGAGTGACAGGTGTCACACTGCACCCAATCACAGCAGCCGGTGGGCGTGTCTATACTGTGCAGTAAAATAAATAAATAAATAATTAAAAAAAAACGGCGTGCGGTCCCCCCCAATTTTAATGCCAGCCAGATAAAGCCATACGGCTGAAGGCTGGTATTCTCAGGATGGGGAGCTCCACGTTATGGGGAGCCCCCCACCCTAACAATATCAGTCAGCAGCCGCCCAGAATTGCCGCATACATTATATGCGACAGTTCTGGGGCTGTACCCGGCTCTTCCCGATTTGCCCTGGTGCGTTGGCAAATCGGGGTAATAAGGAGTTATTGGCAGCCCATAGCTGCCAATAAGTCCTAGATTAATCATGTCAGGCGTCTATGAGACACCCTCCATGATTAATCTGTAAGTTACAGTAAATAAACACACACACGCCAGAAAAAATCCTTTATTAGAAATAAAAACACACACACATTCCCTGGTTCACCACTTTAATCATCCCCGAAAAAGCCCTCCATGTCCGGCGTCCTCCAGGATGCTCCAGCGTCGCATCCAGCGCTGCTGCATGGAGGTGACAGGAGCTGCAGAAGACACCACCGCTCCGGTCACCTCCACGCAGCTAATGAAGGGAATAGCGCGATCAGCTGAGCTGTCACAGAGGTTACCCGCTGTCACTGGATCCAGTGACAGCGGGTAACCTCTGTGACAGCTCAGCTGATCGCGCGGCTGTCTTCATTAGCTGCGTGGAGGTGACCGGAGCGGTGGTGTCTTCTGCAGCTCCTGTCACCTCCATGCAGCAGCGCTGGATGCGACGCTGGAGCATCCTGGAGGACGCCGGACATGGAGGGCTTTTTCGGGGATGATTAAAGTGGTGAACCAGGGAATGTGTGTGTGTTTTTATTTCTAATAAAGGATTTTTTCTGGTGTGTGTGTGTTTATTTACTGTAACTTACAGATTAATCATGGAGGGTGTCTCATAGACGCCTGACATGATTAATCTAGGACTTATTGGCAGCTATGGGCTGCCAATAACTCCTTATTACCCCGATTTGCCAACGGCACCAGGGCAAATCGGGAAGAGCCGGGTACAGCCCCAGAACTGTCGCATATAATGTATGCGGCAATTCTGGGCGGCTGCTGACTGATATTGTTAGGCTGGGGGGCTCCCCATAACGTGGAGCTCCCCATCCTGAGAATACCAGCCTTCAGCCGTATGGCTTTATCTGGCTGGCATTAAAATTGGGGGGGACCGCACGCCGTTTTTTTTTAATTATTTATTTATTTATTTTACTGCACAGTATAGACACGCCCACCGGCTGCTGTGATTGGGTGCAGTGTGACACCTGTCACTCAGCGTGGGGGCGTGTCTCACTGTAACCAATCATAGGCGCCGGTGGGCGGGGAAAGCAGGGAATAGGAGATTGTTTAATGAGCGGCCGGCTTTTTCAAAATAGTAAAAGCCGCCGCAGCAGTGTGAATGCCGTGCAGAGCCGGTGATCGGGGATCGGTGAGTATGAGAGAGGGGGGGACACTTCAGTCACTCGGGGGATTAGCGGTCACCGGTGAATCCTTCACAGGTGACCGCTAATCAGTACTCGACACAGACAGAGCCGCGGTATGAGGATGAAGTCGGGTGAAGTTCACCCGAGTTCATTCTCATCGCGCAACTCTGTCTGCTGTCAGCCGACATTTATAAACGACATTGTGCATCACACACACGGACATTACACACGGACATTACACGTACACATACACGTTAATTCCACACGCACACACGGACGTTCTGCACACAAACACGGCTAGCATACGCAATTCACACAGGAGCCACACGGACCATAAAAACGGACACAAAAACGGGACACGGACCCGAAAAACGGCCCGTAACACACGTGCGTGTTTTTCACGGACGTGTGAAGGGGGCCTTAGACAGTGAGATAAGTCTCTGCCGGAGGAGTCTAGTAATGGCTCTCACATAGCGAGGATAGGAGCATGGAGCGCAGCCATTCTTTACTACAAACGATTTATTTGCAGAGGAATGTGGCGGATGTCAGATCGGGTTAATTAAAGTAACGAATGCTCTGGGCAGACTTCAGTCGTTTTCATCATTAACATGTGACTCAAGAGCAAATAATAATCTTATTATAGATATGAAGGATGTGAAGGGAGCGCAGCATGTGTGAAAAACGGGAAATGATGCAACCTGATTGTACTGCAACATCTGCCTGAAAACTATTCTTCATGTACGATGTACTACGTATATATGAGCAAGTGGTAGATCTGACCCAAAGGATCTCCCCTGTGACTGAGAGGGCTCGTTATCGTATTTAAGGTGTATTGGAAGCTTTAAAGGTATACTCCAGTCTAAGGGGCACTTTGCACACTACGACATCGCAAGCCAATGCTGCGATGCCGAGCGCGATAGTCCCCGCCCCCGTCGCAGCAGCGATATCTTGTGATTGCTGCCGTAGCGAATATTATCGCTACGGCAGCTTCACACGCACTTACCTGCCCTGCGACGTCGCTCTGGCCGGCGAACCGCCTCCTTCCTAAGGGGGCGGGTCGTGTGGCGTCACAGCGACGTCACACGGCAGGCGGCCAATAGGAGAGGAGGGGCGGAGATGAGCGGGACGCAAACATTCCGCCCACCTCCTTCCTTCCGCATAACCGATGGAGGCAGGTAAGGAGAAGTTCCTCGCTCCTGCGGCTTCACACACAGTGATATGTGCTGCCGCAGGAACGAGGAACAACATCGTACCGTCGCTGCTGCGAAATTATGGAAATATCAGACCCTACACCGATCATATGATAATGTGGCGCCCCTGACCTGGTCAGGCACCACTGAGTACTGCACCCATGCTGGGGACAGTACAATACAGGTAATCCAGAAGGCTGACAGGGGTGTGGAACACAGGCGCATAGTGATCAGGTCTCACACATGTACCCATGAGAGGACCCCTGGGGATCCCAGGAGGGGGAAAAGCCTTGACCTTCACTGGAATAGTGGAGGGGGCCAAAAGCCTCCATCTCCTCTCAAGGGGTGTGGTAAGAGAGTCTGGTTGCTAGGTGGCGTAGGCAAGAACAGGAGAGGAGGGGCAGTGAGTCAGTTAGAGCAGAACTCCATAGGGCTCAGTGAGGAGCAGACCTGTGGGGCTGTTGCTGTCTAACAGCGCCCGCGCAGTGGCTACTGACGGGGGAGAACGGTCAACTAGGAGTGCTACCCGAAATCCATCTTCAGCTAAAGAGAGAGCACGGAGTGGGAAGTAAGGAGACTGCTAGAGAGTACCAGGCCCAAACGGGCGGCAGATCCCGAAGCGGAGATAGATCCAGCTTTCTTTTGCTAAACCTGCCGGTGTGGGGCTCTCAAAGCCCACGCCACAACACCACAGAAAGCCGCAGCCACGTAGCCACAGTTAGGGCCCATAGCTCACAGGAGGCAAGAAGCTGGAGTGATCTGGCCCAGGCGACAAGCACACGGCGAACGAAGGGGAGAGAGGCTGCAGCATCTTCCCTGGGTGACCCCCATAGGGACTCAAAGTCGGGGTCACCCCAAACCACCAAGGGCTAAGGAAGGCGAGTTGGTAGTCACCCTCATAAAGTCAGCCTGAAGGATACCTGGTTCCCACCTGGTTCATCTCAGCTACGCCCGGGCTACTCACCCTGCCATCAAATGTGAGTAAAGCCCTTGAAAGACAGTTCTGCCTGTGTGAGTCATTCTGCGACTTGTAGTACTACGCATCTACACCGGGCCCTGGGGCTTGCCTCACTCTCAG
This sequence comes from Anomaloglossus baeobatrachus, assembly GCF_048569485.1. Lineage (NCBI taxonomy): Eukaryota > Metazoa > Chordata > Amphibia > Anura > Aromobatidae > Anomaloglossus > Anomaloglossus baeobatrachus. The sequence continues at coordinate 56,122,129 of NC_134363.1, read as the reverse complement.
GAGGCTATTCCAACTAACTGCACACACCATCAGCCCCAGGCGACCCTCAACCTGCAGTGGCGGTCCCTACTGGCCGCAATACTGAGAGTGGCGTCACGACAAGAAGAAGATCTCCTACCTGTGACCAGATCCAGCTGCGTGGAGTCCCTGAAGGTAATGCACCGACACAACACCTGTGGGGCTTCACATCTGGCGTCACGAACAGGATAAGGACTAGACCTGTTCAGACAGGTGACCATGTGCCTGGGCGGTCCGCTTGGAAAATTGGAAGCGCCGCCATATTGCCACCATGAAAAGCGCGCTGAAAAACAACAGCAGCCCGCGCTGGAAGAAGTTACCGCCCACGAAGAGGTGTGGCTACCCAGAGATCCCCTGCAGAGTTCTGACCTTGCCAGCTATGAGAGTGGAAGCGTCCAGAGACGTCGGGACAGAAAGGGAGCCACAAGCCTGCTGCTGGGAGAGGAGCTGCTGAAAGAGGCAGAGCAGAAACTGAACAGCTTGCTATCAGAGGCAACGGCGAGTCCACAGCTGGAGAGTCGTGCAGAAGAGGGCGCAGAAGAAATGGCGTCTGACCGCAGAAATCCAGAACCGGGCTCCGCTGCCTGGTGGTATCGGGAGCTGGCCCAGTTCTGCGACCGACTGGAGACCCGGGTTGTGGAGCAGATCCGGGAAGAACGAATGGAAATGCTGGAGATGACCGCGGCGGTTCGGGCCTATGAAAGGAGAGCCGCGCGCCGAATGCCAGACAGGACGGCGATGACGCAGACCCTGATGCTGCCACCGGTGGGTGAGTCGAGTGATGCCCCGGCCAGCGCAAGTGCCCCGACCCCTGCTGCCACGCCCGCGGTCCCCGAAGAGGCGTCCGGTGCGGCAACGCTGAAGCAGGCCGCAGCCACACCAGGTGCGGCCTTCCAAGCCCCAGCGGCCGCAGCGATGCCCTGCTCGGCCCACCAAGACCCGGTCCCTGCAGCAACGCCCAGTCCGGCCCGCAAAGAACCGGCTGCCACCGCGACCCTCATCCGCGCCGCAGGCGTAACGCTGACCCAGGCCGCCGCCCTGCTAGGCCCGGCCCGCCGAGACCCCACCGCCGCAGCAACGCTCGTCCGCGCCGCAAGTGAGGTGCTGAACCAGGCCGCAGCCACGCCAGGCGCGGCCCGCCAAGCCCCGGCCGCCGCAGCGATGCCCTGCTCGGCCCACCAAGACCCGGTCCCTGCAGCGACGCCCAGCCCAGCCTGCACAGATTCCATCACAGCTGCGACGCCGATCCAGGCCGCCGCCATGCCGGGCGCGGCCCGCCAAGACCAGGCCGCCGCCAAACAGGGCGCGGCCCGCCAAGACCAGGCCGCCGCCAAACAGGGCGCGGCCCGCCAAGACCAGGCCGCCGCCATGCCAGGCGCGGCCCGCCAAAAAGAGATTACCTCATCATTTACCCCGGCCTGCAAGGCCAGAGCAGACACCGCTCCCCAGTCCAAAGAGGTCCCTGCTAGGAAGACCCTGATAGGAGAGGACCCCGAATACTGGAAGCTGAAGGCTGACCTAGAGGCCCAGTTCCCACAAGAGATGGTGGATCGGTATCTGCTCCCTCCGCATACCCCCAAGGAGATTCAGGCAACCCCTGCAGCCGCGCCAGAGAGTCCACCGCCCAGATCAGCTGAGGACCACTCATCTCCAGCGCTACCACAACCAGAGTGCTCAGAAGCACTAAGGGGGAGAGGAGGCCAGGAAGCTGAGGAGCTGACTCCGGAGCCACCGGCAGTGGAGCAATACTCAGAGCCGGAGATGTTACCCTATTCACGTTGGGATGAGGAGGACTTGACACCGTCTGCTGACGAAGATCAGCCCAGAAACCTCACCTGGGGCCCTGCAGGCATTGAGGTAACAGCCCAGCAGAACCCAGCCCGCAAGACAAGGCGTCGCAACAGAACAACGCTGTCCCCTGCACCGCCATCCCCAGAGCAGAGAGAAGTCACAGCCAGAGACCTACAGGAGAAAAGGTTCCTGAGAAGAGCCAAAGCCCAGGTCAGAGGACCCCTTTGCAGAGGAGTAGTAGAGGATTTCAATTTGAGAAGTGGATATGGATTCATTGTAGCACCTGGTATCAAAGAAGGGATATTTGTCAACAGAAGAGATGTGAGCGCTCATCTGCCTAGAGGACACCCTGGCAGAAACTTAAAGATGGGAAACACAGTACAATTCACTATGCATGAAGGCGAAAGAGGATTGTATGCGCTTGATGTAGTACCATGTCCCAAAGAAGAAAGAAAAGACAGAGATAAAGAAACAGATGCAGCAAAGGAAACAGATGAAGATCAAGAAAGAAAAGACAAGGAACCTACAGATGAAACTACCTCAGACGACGACAAAGAGCAAGAAAGCAGCAGGTGCCGCAGCCCAACAGGCCCAAGCCCTGGTATGGAGGAGTAAAGGAAAGTAAGAAGTTCAGCAGTTAGAAAGTTAAAGTTTTGAAAAGTTTGTTTTGCAACGTTTACGTTTAAGCATGTGCCCACAAAAACTATTGTGAGAAAACCATAAACCTTAAGGCTATGAACTGGCTATAGCCACAAACTCTCGCAGTGTAAATAGTTACACCAGAGGGCACCACCACCACCAGAGTCAGCCTGTTTAGGGGCTTGGCTCGTCTGCAACCAGGAGGAGCCCGTCCGTATATAGGGCCTTGGCTCACCTGCGACCAGAGAGCATGCCTGTTTATGGGGCCTGGCTCTCCACCACAAAGAGGGTACCTGGTCAGCACCAACTGTGGAGGCCGCCTCTGCATCCTGCCAGAAGAGGCTGAGGGCGCGGATCCACCAGGCCAGGTATACCCTGAAACCACCAGCCCATGTAAGCCGCCTCTACATCCTGCCAGAAGTGGCTGAAGCCGCGGCCAACGTGAAAGGGTTTTGGGTGGGTTAACGGACTTGTGGGTGGAGGGTGGTGATGTATGGTACCTGGTGCTTTTAAAAATGTTTTACATGTTTTAATGTTTTATGCATTTTAAAATGTTGTCTTGCAGCCCGAGGACGTGCTGGTGATAACTAAGGGGGAATGTGGCGCCCCTGACCTGGTCAGGCACCACTGAGTACTGCACCCATGCTGGGGACAGTACAATACAGGTAATCCAGAAGGCTGACAGGGGTGTGGAACACAGGCGCATAGTGATCAGGTCTCACACATGTACCCATGAGAGGACCCCTGGGGATCCCAGGAGGGGGAAAAGCCTTGACCTTCACTGGAATAGTGGAGGGGGCCAAAAGCCTCCATCTCCTCTCAAGGGGTGTGGTAAGAGAGTCTGGTTGCTAGGTGGCGTAGGCAAGAACAGGAGAGGAGGGGCAGTGAGTCAGTTAGAGCAGAACTCCATAGGGCTCAGTGAGGAGCAGACCTGTGGGGCTGTTGCTGTCTAACAGCGCCCGCGCAGTGGCTACTGACGGGGGAGAACGGTCAACTAGGAGTGCTACCCGAAATCCATCTTCAGCTAAAGAGAGAGCACGGAGTGGGAAGTAAGGAGACTGCTAGAGAGTACCAGGCCCAAACGGGCGGCAGATCCCGAAGCGGAGATAGATCCAGCTTTCTTTTGCTAAACCTGCCGGTGTGGGGCTCTCAAAGCCCACGCCACAACACCACAAAAGCCGCAGCCACGTAGCCACAGTTAGGGCCCATAGCTCACAGGAGGCAAGAAGCTGGAGTGATCTGGCCCAGGCGACAAGCACACGGCGAACGAAGGGGAGAGAGGCTGCAGCATCTTCCCTGGGTGACCCCCATAGGGACTCAAAGTCGGGGTCACCCCAAACCACCAAGGGCTAAGGAAGGCGAGTTGGTAGTCACCCTCATAAAGTCAGCCTGAAGGATACCTGGTTCCCACCTGGTTCATCTCAGCTACGCCCGGGCTACTCACCCTGCCATCAAATGTGAGTAAAGCCCTTGAAAGACAGTTCTGCCTGTGTGAGTCATTCTGCGACTTGTAGTACTACGCATCTACACCGGGCCCTGGGGCTTGCCTCACTCTCAGGAGGCTATTCCAACTAACTGCACACACCATCAGCCCCAGGCGACCCTCAACCTGCAGTGGCGGTCCCTACTGGCCGCAATACTGAGAGTGGCGTCACGACAAGAAGAAGATCTCCTACCTGTGACCAGATCCAGCTGCGTGGAGTCCCTGAAGGTAATGCACCGACACAACACCTGTGGGGCTTCACATCAACGACGCTTTTGCGCTCGTTAATCATATGTAAAAGGATTCACATACTGCGATGTCGACAGCGACGTCGGATGTGCGTCACTTTCGATTTGACCCCACCGACATCGCACCTGTGATGTCGTAGTGTGCAAAGTACCCCTAAATCTATAAGCCTACACTCACTCTATAACTGCAGACTTACGAATTCTCACATTGCGCGCACTGTACACTTTGAGGATTCACCGGTGTCAAAGCTGAGAAGGGCAGTCACGTGGTCGCGAGTATACAATATCCATACTTTCGCCAGAGTCTGACTAAAGGAGGGCAGCCTCGCTAAACACATTTTGGCTAGGAGTATGGATACTGCGTCTTCGCAGCCATTGAGCACCGTTCTCGGCTTTGAAACCGGTGAATCCTCACAGTGTTCAGAGCGCGCAATGTGAGAATTCAGCCAAACCCACAATTTTCGGCGGGATCAGTTGAAAGTGTAGCGTATATGGGGGCCTCACAAATCTCCCCCAGCATATGATGTCAGTGGAGAGAAGTTTTCACAGAGCTCAATTTCAGATGGTTTATCCCTTTGTTTACTGAGATAAATTTAATCCAAGGCCGGGGTCAGACAGCCTTATAACTCGGATAAGGATCACATCACATTGCAAGCCCTGGCCTTGGCTCTCCTGAACCGAGCATGATAGCTTCATGTATTTGTATGCAGCTCTGACGCTCAGGTCAAGAGAGCCGCCGGCCAGTCCAGGTTTTTTGATGCTATCTTCGTCCGTGTTATACCCAAATAGTGGTAATCTTATAGAGTACACCATAGAACTCCAGTAGACAAACTGGACTTTCGTACATATGGGGGGACACTGGAGAAAAAGCTGTTGTCCCAATGATCGGTGAATAAATTGTTTGGATGACAGCTATGTATTGGTTGACTTTACTGCTGCCTTTTTTTACTGCTTCCAACACATTAACCCCAAAAACTGAATGCTCAATATCGCACCCCTAACAGGTACCTTTTATAATTAGTTATTCCCTTCAGTTTATATTTCTTTACCTGGTGTTTTCCTCAAGAAAATTAAGATTCGTAGCTTTTATTGACTCATTTTAAAGCAATGTCTCCTAATAGTCTTAGCTCCAGACACTTTCTAATGTCTAACCCCTTTATTATAGGTGTACTGTGTATATAGGGTGCATGTGAGCCCTCAGGGCTGAGTGTCACCATTGTTTCGCAGACAATGCTTCATCTGTTGCTTTTTCTTTCCTTGTGATTTATGTCCTATTACCTCCATACACTTTCTGATGTCTAACCCCTTTATTATAGGTGTGCTGTGTACACAGGGTGCATGTGAGCCCTCAGGGTTGAATGTCACCATTGTTTCGCAGAATATGCTTTATCTGTTGCCTTTTGTTTTTTGGTGACTACAGTAACACTGGTTTATAGCCATACAGAACAGTCATGTCCTATTACCTCCATACACTTTCTGATGTCTAACCCCTTTCTTATAGGTGTGCTGTGTACACAGGGTGCATGTGAGCCCTCAGGGTTGAATGCCGCCATTGTTTCGCAGACAATGCTTCATCTGTTGCCTTTTCTTTCATTGCGATTCATGTCCTATTACTTCCATACACTTTCTGATGTCTAATCCCTTTATTATATGTGTGCTGTATACACAGGGTGCATGTGAGCCCTCAGGGCTGAGTGTCACCATTGTTTCGCTGACAATGCTTCATCTGTTGCCTTTTCTTTCTTTGTGATTGCAGTGATACTGGTTTATATCCATACAGAGCAGTCATGTCCTATTACCTCCATACACTTTCTGATGTCTTATCCCTTTATTATAGGTGTGCTGTATACACAGGGTGCATGTGAGCCCTCAGGTCTGAGTGTTGCCATTGTTTCTCATACAATGCTTCATCTGTTGCCTTTTCTTTCTTTGTAATTCATGTCCTATTACCTTCATACCCTTTCCGATGTCTAATCCCTTTATTATAGGTGTGCTGTGTATAAACGGTGTATGTGAGCCCTCAGGGCTGAGTGTCACCATTGTTTCGCAGACAATGCTTCATGTGTTGCCTTTTGTTTTTTTGGTGACTGCAGTGACACTGGTTTATATCCATACTGAACAGTCATGTCCTATTACCTCCGTACACTTTCTGATGTCTAATCCCTTTATCATAGGTGTGCTGTATAGACAGGGTGCATGTGAGCCCTCAGGGCTGAGTGTCACCATTGTTTCGCTGACAATGCTTCATCTGTTGCCTCTTTTTTCTTTGCCTTTGCAGTGACACTGGTTTATATCCATACTGAAGTCATGTCCTATTACCTCCGTACACTTTCTGATGTCTAATCCCTTTATCATAGGTGTGCTGTATACACAGGGTGCATGTGAGCCCTCAGGGCTGAGTGTCACCATTGTTTCGCAGACAATGCTTCATCTGTTGCCTTTTTTTTCTTTGCCTTTGCAGTGACACTGGTTTATATCCATACAGAACAGTCATGTCCTGGACTTCCGTGAATAAACAGTCATGCCTGTATGAACTTTTATTAACAGAGAACCTTTGATAACCCTGTAGCATACAGATCCAATTAGTAACAAGGCTCTAGTGAGTTATGGTGACAATGTCCTGTCTGTCTGTGCTGTGAATGCTGGCAGTAGGCGGAAGCCACTCCATTCCCCTTGGGCCGCAAATGTATTCAACAAAAGAAGCAAAATGCAAAAGTGATCAGCCAAAAACATCATAAGAGCAGCCAGGACTTGATATAGTACAATGGCACAAACTGTCCTGTATCATAAGCCAGCCTAAATCCTATACTTCTAAATCTTAAACCACATCTAGGTCCCCTGCTGAACCGTCTATAAATATATTTTGCCTCCACCTTCATATGTAAATTCACAGTATTTCATTTAGGAAAAAATAATATTACGCCCAATGGGTCCTAAGAAAATTCCAAACCTTCTCGCTTAAAGGAACACTAAGCACAGAAAAAGTAAAAATAATAATAACAATAATAATATAAGAATAAAAAAAATCTAGGCAGTTTTATCTTTCTTTGTTTCCTTATTTTTTAATCAAGGGAATCTGTCAGCAGGTTTTTACTATCTTATCTGAGAGCAGCATAATGTAGAGAAGCGATCCTGACTCCAATGATGTGTCACTTAGATTACCAGGTGCAGCAGGTATAACACAATCAGAGATTTCTCTGATGTAGAATGGAGAGAAAAGGGTTAAAAACCACGTTGCTGTTGAGGGAAGATGATTTATTCAACGCGTTTCGGAATGGATACTCCTTCATCAGGACAATCACATATGTCCTACACAACCCATCCAGGTCAGCAGCCCCTTTCCTTTGATAATTTCACATCTTCACAGATAAGACCCCATTGCGTTAGTTTTTCCATATTTAGTGTCTGATGTAGATGTAGCGGAACTCACAAAGCTAACCCTGCATGCACCACTGATTAGCAGCTTTCTGTGTACATTGTATATTGACAGTAAGCTGCTTAGCTGTGCTGGGAGCGGTTTGATCCAGGAGGAACTAGGTAGCTAGTCTGGTAGTGATAATGTCCTGCTGATAAAACACTCAATGTATTGAAACAACACATCCTAATAAGTGACACATCCCTGAAATCAGTCTCTTAGTCCCTACTTCAGATTACATAGCAAAAACCTGCTGACAGGATCCCTTCTAGGCTCCCATAAACTTTAGATCATCCTAATTGGTCATCGGGGTGGGTTGCACTTGGAAGCACTGGGTAGCTGGTACGGCAATGATAATCTCCTGCTGATAAAACACTCATTGTATTGAAACAACAGCCTAATAATTAACACATCCCTGAAATCAGTGTCTCAATCCCTACTTCATATTACATAGCAAAAACCTGCTGACAGGTTCCCTTCTAGGCTCCCATAAACGTTTGATCATCCTAAATTGGTCATCGGGGTGGGTTGTACTTGGACGCACTGGGTAGCTGGTCCGGCAATGATAATCTCCTGCTGATAAAACACTCATTGTATTGAAACAACAGCCTAATAATTAACACATCCCTGAAATCAGTGTCTCAATCCCTACTTCATATTACATAGCAAAAACCTGCTGACAGGTTCCCTTCTAGGCTCCCATAAACGTTAGATCATCCTAAATTGGTCATCGGGGTGGGTTGTACTTGGACGCACTGGGTAGCTGGTCCGGCAATGATAATCTCCTGCTGATAAAACACTCATTGTATTGAAACAACAGTCTAATAAGTGACACATCCCTGAAATCAGTGTCTCAGCCCATACTTCAGATTACATAGCAAAAACCTGCTAACATGTTCCCTTTTAGGATTCCATACACTTCAGATCATAGATGAACAACCATTTTTGAGCCAAAGAATATCTCACACACAGCCAATTTTATTTTACCACTTCCACAACACTGATTGGCAGATTTCTTTGTTTACTGTGCATAGGCAGAAAGCTGCCAAACCGTGATGGGGGCATTAATACAGAGCTCATGAATATTCAGAACTACCTTGCAGCAGTTTAACAAGTTCCCTACTGATAATCTCATGCAGAGATGCTGATAAAACACTGATTATATCAAAACTACATCGTGCAGCTCAATAAATGACACATTGCAGATCTAGCAGAGCTCGGACTGCTGAGCCATGTTTAACCCTGCCCACACCACTGATTGGCAGATTTCTGTGTTCACTGTGCATAGGCAGAAAGCCTCCTATCAGTGGTGGGGGTCGTTTATACAGTACAGAGCTCATGAATATGGAGAACTACCTTGTAGCAGCTTAACAAGGGTTAACAGGGTTAAAACATAGAATTCAGGGATACCTGCCTTGTTACTGTCTGATCTGTTTGTTAGCTATGTTTGTTTAAGCAGGAGGTAGTGGCGTAACTAGAGTTCAATGGGCCCTGGTGCAAAATTCAGACCTGGGCCACCCGACCCTGCACCCTTTAGGGTACAAGATAATTATGCTGACACTAGACTCTTTCCCTTAGCACCCAGCTTTCCCATACTCCAATATTGCTCTTTCTCGCAGTACCTAGCTTTCCATGTTCTGATATCCATTTTCTCTTCAGCACCCAGCTTTCCAGTGCTCTGCTATACATCTTTCCTTCAGCACCCAGCTTGCCCTTGATATCAAAGCATGGGAAAGCTGGGTGCTGAGGGATCTCACAGAATGGGAAAGCAGGGTACTGAGTTAAAGATGTATAGGAGAGCATGGGAAATCTGGGTGCTGAGAGAAAGAGCCTCATTCCCTCAGCACCCAGCTTTCCCATCCCATGCTTGTATCTTTGTCCTCCATCCTTATATATAGCCCCATCCATTTTTTTTTTTTGCTGTACATTATATTTGCGCTATGAATAACATTATTGTAAAGTTAGAGGAAAGAAAAATCCAGCCCACCGCAGCTTCTCAGTCCAGAGTTGATCACGATGCTCGCACAGAGACGCCCAGCCTAGGGCTAGTAGATCCAGGAGAGCAAAATCCAGTGAGCTTAGGCATGCAGAGATGAATTCCTATAGTCCACCATATAGTATTATGCAGCCCTATATAGTAGTATACAGCTCTTACATTCCACCATATAGTAGTATGCCACTCCCATATAATAGTATGCAGCCCTTCTATTCCTCCATATAGTAGTATGCAACCCCCATATAGTAGTATGTAATCCCCATATAGCAGTATGTAGCCCTTATATTCTACCATATAGTAGTATTCAATCCCCATATAGTATTATGCAACCCCCAGATAGTAGTATACAGCCCTTCTAATCCTCCATACAGTAGTATGCAGCCCGGATATAGTATTATTCAGCCCCATATTCCACCATATAGTAGTATGCAGCCCTTATATTCCTCCATATAGTAGTATGCAGCCTGTATATTCCTCCATATAGTATTATACAGACCCCATATAGTATTATGCAGCCCCGATATAGTATTATTTAGCCCACTATTCCACCATATAGTAGTATGCAGCCCTTATATTCCTCCATATAGTAATATGCAGCCCCATATAGTATTATGCAGCCCCCATATTCCTCTGGCCACCGTGATTAAATCCTAAATACTCACTTTGCCTCATTCCCCGCTGCACTCCAGTCTCTTCAGCGTGTCCACTGTTCTGCCACTCTGCACATCCTAGCACAGCGGTACGCAGCAGTGACGTCATCACGCTCTGCTGTACTGACACAGAGGGAGAATAATGAGATAGGGCATTCTCTGCTCCCCCTCTCATCATTGCTTTCAATTGTATCAGCATTTGCAATGCAATTGAAAGTGCGATTTACCGGAAGGACCCCCCTAACTCACGGCCCCATAGTACTGCCATTGGCGGTACGCCTCTGGCTGAGGTTCTCGGGCCCCCTGTACCCCTGGGCCCGGTCATAATTGCAGACCCCTGCGACTGTGATCGTTCTGCCCCTGACAGCAGGACATCTCATTGCTCAGTACAGTCTTATATACACAGCGGTCCGGCACACCCCCTCCTCTGATTGACACCTCACTGTCAATGTACAATCTGTATAGAGAGCCTGGTGTGGGCGGGAAATCTCTTTCAGCTTTGCTGCATGGCTAAATCTAAACATTCTGATTGTGTCAGAACGGCTGCACCTCTAAAGTTATACATCGCTGGAATCAGGATCTCTTTCCCTACATCATGCTGCTCTCAGATGAGGTAGCAAAAACCTGCTGACAGATTCCCTTTAAGCCATCTGAAGCAGGTTTATAATCATGATTTATGTGACCATAGAATTTCCTTTCAATGTCAAATATTGGTAAATATTTAAGAATGACATTTACAAATAAATTAAAATAAGCTTTGTGAAATAAAGCTGTATGAGCACGTCCATAAGAACATTTTAACTTTTTTTTTTTTTTTTTACAGAATTTTTCAGGCCAATGAGGAATATCTGGAATGATATAATAATAAAATAAATAGTAATTTCCCTTTTCCAAGAAAGACAATAAATGCATTGACCTTCAGGACAGATGAGGTCCAGGCAGAGGGGCAACGATCACAGTCGCAGGGTTCGCAACCACGACCGGGCCTTAGGGTGCAGGGGATCCGCTGGCCCCAGCCCCTACTTCAGCTGGATGTAACTCCGAGGGTGCACATCCAGCTGAAATGCATCGCGGTGCAGAGACCCATCAGGTCATGTGTTGCAATAGCACCGACACCGATAAAAGCTGCCGGCCACTGTGTGCTGGCTACACAAGAGGACACTGCGTGACATGGGAGCCAGGGATGGTAAGTACAATGTTGTTGTTTTTTTGCATTAGACAGAACAAAGACATATTTACTAGGGTTGGGAGATATATACCAGGAGGGGGACAGTATATACCAGGAAGGGGATACTGTATACTATGAGGGGGATAGTATATTCCAGTAGGGGCCCAGTAGAAGGACAGTATTTCTCAGGAGGGCCTCAGGAGGGGGGCAGTAGATACCAGAAGGGGGACAGTATATACCAGGAGGGAAACAGGATGGGGACATATACACCAGGATGGGGGAATTTTTACCAGGATGGGGCCCAGCAGGAGGACAGTATTTCTCAGGAGGGCCCCAAAAGGGGGACAGTAGATACCAGAAGGGGGACAGTATATACCAGGAGGGGAACAGGATGGGGACATATACACCAGGATGCGGGCATTTTTACCAGGATGGGGCTATATGAACACCAGGATGTGGGCTAGAATGGAGAATATACTGTATATACTAGGATGGGGGACATATTTACCAGGATTGGGGGCATATATACCAGAATTGGGGACATATTTACAAGGAAGGAACCCAGGATAGGGGACATTAGAACAGAATGGAGGACATTACTATGTAATGGGGGGGCAACTCGTATATCTTTATAGGATTCAGAATGCTAAATGTATACATACAAATACATACATCTGACCAACATAAAGGGGTGCCCAAATTTTGCACCAGGGCCCATCGGACTCTAGTTATGCCAATGGGTCCAGGTGTAGGTTTGTGAAAACTCTTTGGTGTAACATGGTTGGAAGTCCCATTTATATTTAGCCTCTTTTTTGCCCATATTATAATCTGGCCCTAAAAAATGTCCTTAAAGGTTTACTTAGAGATCTGGGCACCAGAGATTGCCTAATCTATTCCTCCAACTGACCAGTAAGTAGCCGGCACACTTCATACTTGTCACTTTAACTCTTTAATAACATCTTTCCGATCTTAAGACATATTTGACCAGTGATATAACTGTCCAGATAAAGCAAATAAATAAATAAAACAGCCCAGTAAGAAAAGTGACATAACAAGACATGCGAGCTGTCGGCAACGCTCTTCTTTGTTTTCATTGCGGTTACGTTGTTGAAGGCCAGCAGAAGACTCATCCAAACCCTGAGACGGGAATATAAAAACAGACTAAATTACTGACATTCATTTAGAAGCAAACTCAAGACATTGAATGAATGAGTTAGTTAGACTTTATACTGTATATATATATATATATATATATATATATATACCGCTAGGTCCAGAAATATTTGGACAGTGACACAATTTTGGCGAGTTGGGCTCTGCATGCCACCACATTTGATTTGAAATGAAACCTCTACAACAGAATTCAAGTGCAGATTGTAACGTTTAATTTGAAGGTTTGAACAAAAATATCTGATAGAAATTGTAGGAATTGTACACATTTCTTTACAAACACTCCACATTTTAGGAGGTCAAAAGTAATTGGACAAATAAACCAAACCCAAACAAAATATTTTTATTTTCAATAATTTGTTGCGAATCCTTTGGAGGCAATCACTGCCTTAAGTCTGGAACCCATGGACATCACCAAACGCTGGGTTTCCTCCTTCTTAATGCTTTGCCAGGCCTTTACAGCCGCAGCCTTCAGGTCTTGCTTGTTTGTGGGTCTTTCCATCTTAAGTCTGGATTTGAGCAAGTGAAATGCATGCTCAATTGGGTTAAGATCTGGTGATTGACTTGGCCATTGCAGAATGTTCCACTTTTTTGCACTCATGAACTCCTGGGTAGCTTTGGCTGTATGCTTGGGGTCATTGTCCATCTGTACTATGAAGCGCCGTCCCATTAACTTTGCGGCATTTGGCTGAATCTGGGCTGAAAGTATATCCCGGTACACTTCAGAATTCATCCAGCTACTCTTGTCTGCTGTTATGTCATCAATAAACACAAGTGACCCAGTGCCATTGAAAGCCATGCATGCTCATGCCATCACGTTGCCTCCACCATGTTTTACAGAGGATGTGGTGTGCCTTGGATCATGTGCCGTTCCCTTTCTTCTCCAAACATTTTTCTTCCCATCATTCTGGTACAGGTTGATCTTTGTCTCATCTGTCCATAGAATACTTTTCCAGAACTGAGCTGTCTTCATGAGGTGTTTTTCAGCAAATTTAACTCTGGCCTGTCTATTTTTGGAATTGATGAATGGTTTGCATCTAGATGTGAACCCTTTGTATTTACTTTCATGGAGTCTTCTCTTTACTGTTGACTTAGAGACAGATACACCTACTTCACTGAGAGTGTTCTGGACTTCAGTTGATGTTGTGAACGGATTCTTCTTCACCAAAGAAAGTATGCGGCGATCATCCACCACTGTTGTCATCCGTGGACGCCCAGGCCTTTTTGAGTTCCCAAGCTCACCAGTCAATTCCTTTTTTCTCAGAATGTACCCGACTGTTGATTTTGCTACTCCAAGCATGTCTGTTATCTCTCTGATGGATTTTTTCTTTTTTTTTCAGCCTCAGGATGTTCTGCTTCACCTCAATTGAGAGTTCCTTAGACCGCATGTTGTCTGGTCACAGCAACAGCTTCCAAATGCAAAACCACACACCTGTAATCAACCCCAGACCTTTTAACTACTTCATTGATTACAGGTTAACGAGGGAGACGCCTTCAGAGTTAATTGCAGCCCTTAGAGTCCCTTGTCCAATTACTTTTGGTCCCTTGAAAAAGAGGAGGCTATGCATTACAGAGCTATGATTCCTAAACCCTTTCTCCGATTTGGATGTGAAAACTCTCATATTGCAGCTGGGAGTGTGCACTTTCAGCCCATATTATATATATAATTGTATTTCTGAACATGTTTTTGTAAACAGCTAAAATAACAAAACTTGTGTCACTGTCCAAATATTTCTGGCCCTAACTGTGTATATATATATATATATAATATATATATATATATATATATATATATATATATATATATATATATATATATATATATATATATATATATATTCCTATCCCAGAGGACAGGGTTTTTCTCTAAACTGGAGAATCCCTTTAAGACTTTACTGCATACTTTGGAAGTATCACATTAAAAATGTTTGACTGTCATCTGCAAGAAGGCCTATGTGGTTATATACAGTCATAGCTGAAAGTTTTAGCACCCTTGAAATTGTTTCAGAAAAAGTATTTCTCCCAGACAATTATTACAATTACACATGTTTTGTGATACAGATATTTCTTTCCTTTGTGTGTGTTGGAATCCACACTAAAAATAAGAGAAAAAAAAACAAATTGATATAATTTCCCACAACCCCCCCCCGCCCAAAAAAAAATTGTTGGCATGTTTCCAAAATTGAGGGTAAACAACTTTGTTTCTGTTCAAATTCACCTGAGACAAGTAACAGGTGTGGGCAATATGAAAATCACACCTGAAACCAAATAAAAAGGGGAGAAGTTGACTCAATCTTTGCATGGTGTGTCTGTGTGTGCAACACTAAGCATGGAGAACAAAAAGCGGAGAAGAGACTTGTCTAAGGACTTGGGAACCAAAGTGTTGAGAAATATCAACAACCTCACAAATACAAGTCCATCTCCAGAGATATTGATGTTTCTTTGTCTATGGTGCATAACATAATCAAGAAGTTTACAATCCATGGTCACTGCAGCTAATTCCTGCATGTGAACAGCAGAGAAAAATTGATGAAGAGTTGCAAAACAGGATAGTCCGGATGATGGATAAGCCCCAATCAGGTTCCAATGAAATTCAAGCTGTTCTGCATGGTCAGGGGGCATCAGTGTCAGTACGAACTATCCGTCCACATCTGAATGAAAAGAAACTCTATGGAGAAGACCCAAGAGGAACAAACTGCTGACAGACATAAAAAAGGTAGACTGCAGTTTGCTGAAATGTTTTGTGTGAAATTATGTCCAATTTGCCTTTTTTTTACTCTTTTTTATGAGTTGTTCCAATACATACAAAGGAAATAAACATGTTGGGATGATATGCTATGAGGTATCACTAGAAGCTACTAGAGACAGGGAAGTCAAACACACCAGTGGTCAGAAGCAAAGAAGTGAGATAAGGTACACAGGGAGCGAAAGGAGCTCAGGTCAGGGTAAAAGCCAGAGGTCAGAAGCAAGGAAGTCAGATAAGGTATACAGGAAGTGAGCAGAGCTGAGGTCAGAGCACAAGCCAGATTTCAGAAGCCAGCAAGTCAGATAAGGTACACAGGGAGCGAGCAGAGCTAATGGTCAGAAGCCAGGAAGTCAGATGAGGTACACAGGGAGCGAGCGGAGCCGAGGTCAGGGTATAAGCCAGATGTCTGAAGCCAGGAAGTCAGATAAGGTACACAGGGAGCGAGTGGAACTAAGGTCAGGGTACAAGCCAGATGTCAGAAGCCAGGAAGTCAGATAAGGTACACAGGGAGCGAGCGGAGCAGAGGTCAGGGTAGAAGCCAGATGTCAGAAGCCAGGAAGTCAGATGAGGTACACAGGGAGCGAGCGGAGCCGAGGTCAGGGTACAAGCCAGATGTCTGAAGCCAGGAAGTCAGATAAGGTACACAGGGAGCGAGCGGAACTAAGGTCAGGGTACAAGCCAGATGTCAGAAGCCAGGAAGTCAGATAAGGTACACAGGGAGCGAGCGGAGCAGAGGTCAGGGTAGAAGCCAGATGTCAGAAGCCAGGAAGTCAGATAAGGTACACAGGGAGCGAGCGGAGCTGAGGTCAGAGTACAAGCCGGAGGTCAGAAGCCAGAGGGATAACGTCAGAGTCAGGAGCACATGCAGGCAGAGAAGGTTAACAAAGTTATGGGGTAGGGAGGCAAGATCAGAACAGCAAAATTCATGGGAGCCAGAGAACTCACTGCAAAGCAGGAACTACGACTGGCAGCGTTCTGGGTGAAGTTGCTCTCTAATGAAGCTGAGCACAATGAGGTGCCTGAACACAGGCCCCTCCCTGCACCAGAGTAGGACCCGAAGGCTGAGAAGCAACCCGTGACCTGGAGCATAATACGGAACATTGGCTCTGCTGGAGAACAGAGCACCGCAGATCATGACACATGTGTTCAACAAAACATGTGTAACTGCAATAATTTTCTGGTAGAAATAATTCAACAATTTCAAGGGTGCCAACACTTTAGCCATGACTCTTAAGTGTTGCTAATGCATTTACAATTTTCATCCCCTTTCCCAGCTAGCAGCATGAAAAAACTCACAGTCGCTTACAGTTCACAGTCTATGAACTGTCATACTGGTATGTTTCCTATGTTTTGGGTTGAGCAATGATTCATGTCATAGGTTCATCACAATTATGGGATGCCCATGGGTCACTGTATAAGAAGACACATTGACTCATTTTTAGAGAGTCACAGTCCTATAAAATCCCAACGTCTACTCTGTAAAATGTAATTGTCAGAGCCAGGCTTTCCCTCTGGCATGTGAGGACGCCCGTGTGTGTTTTATAGCCGGCTGGCTTGAGGTGTCGGGTTAGTTATAAGGCTCGTTAATCCATGCTGGCCACAAGATCAGACAATACCTTGGAGAAGTAACTATTACACACATTTACACGTGATACTTACTGTCATTTTTTACTAAAGTGGAGGCATCTTTACTGGGGAACTACGAAAAAAATAGTGAACAGATGTCAGTAATAAACCATAAACCTTCTTATTTCTATGGGAACGTTTCACCTATATATTTTTGCAAATTCAAACCAGATACTGACATGTAGTTTTTCTTCTAATGTGTTTTGCTTTGCTTTTTGTTCTTCATTTTTGAGACTTAAATTCTATTCTCTATAAATTATTACAAGAGACCTAAAGATCAGCAGAAATTTGAGAAAACTTGGTCCACGTTTGTGGATTCTGGAACAATGTGAAATTTTATTGAGCAACCTGATGTAATGGTGTGAATTCAGCCGCCTCAGGATCTGAACCTGCACCATGACAGGCAGATGATGGCTGTCTTAAACAGCCATCATCTGTCTTATAAAAATCAATGGGCGGAGTTAATCCGATCATTTCGGTTTAACCATGCTGCTGTCATCCACTAGCAGCGGTATTTAAATTGCACAGTCACCGACAAACTCTATCATCTATCTATTATCTATCTGTTTATTATCTATCTATTCCTCTATCTATTCCTCTATCTATCTATTATCTATCCCTCTATCTATCCCTCTATCTATCTATCTATCTATCTATCTATCTATTATTTATCTATCTTTCCCTCTATCTATTATTTATCTATCTATCTATCTATCTATCTTTCCCTCTATCTATTATTTATCTATCTTTCCCTCTATCTATTATTTATCTATCTATCTATCTATCCATCTATCCATCTATCCATCTATCCATCTATCCATCTATCCATCTATCTATCTATCTATCTATCTATCCCTCTATCTATCCCTCAATCTCTCTATCCCTCTATCTCTCTATCCCTCTATCTATCTATCTACAGTCATATGAAAAAGTTTGGGCACCCCTATTAATGTTAATCTTTTTTCTTTATAACAATTTGGGTTTTTGCAGCAGCTATTTCAGTTTCATATATCTAATAACTGATGGACTGAGTAATATTTCTGGATTGAAATGAGATTTATTGTACTAACAGAAAATGTGCAATCTGCATTTCAACAAAATTTGACCGGTGCAAAAGTATGGGCACCCTTATCAATTTCTTGATTTGAACACTCCTAACTACTTGTCACTGACTTACTGAAGCACTAAATTGGTTTTGTAGCCTCATTGAGCTTTGAACTTCATAGGCAGGTGTATCCAATCATGAGTAAAGGTATTTAAGGTGGCCACTTGCAAGTTGTTCTCCTATTTGAACCTCCTATGAAGAGTGGCATCATGGGCTCCTCAAAACAACTCTCAAATGATCTGAAAACAAAGATTATGCAACATAGTTGTTCAGGGGAAGGATACAAAAAGTTGTCTTAGAGATTTAGACTGTCAGTTTCCACTGTGAGGAACATAGTAAGGAAATGGAAGAACACAGGTACAGTTCTTGTTAAACCCAGAAGTGGCAGGCCAAGAAAAATATCAGAAAGGCAGAGAAGAAGAATGGTGAAAACAGTCAAGGACAATCCACAGACCACCTCCAAAGACCTGCAGCATCATCTTGCTGCAGATGGTGTCAATGTGCATCGGTCA